>NC_066580.1:387076663-387284163 GCF_024323335.1 Lathyrus oleraceus
TTAATTTGGTTTATTTAATTAACAGAATTTAAATTAATAATAATAATGTGTTTACTATTATTATCTTGTGGTGATCTGTTATGGCCTTAGTTTTCCTTTATTTTGTTTTTGGGATTTTAAAATACGACCTGCCTAATGTACCTCTCTTTTAATCTCTTAATGTAACTTCTTTTCTCATCCCATTCCCTCTTATGTAAAACGAGTTTTTTTTATGTAATGTAATGTTAAGAAGAAAGATAAGAATACAATATCAAAGGAGGACAACCTTGAAGATCTTGCTTGGAGAAGCTTAGATCGTTATTAGGTTAGCTTAGGTTCTCTCATTGGCTTGGGAGAACAATTGTGCTAGGGGTCATAACTGTTTCATTTTATATGTATGTTGATGCATATGAATGTATGTTGATGCATGTGAGAGACGATTTATATGATAAATAAGCTGGTGAGATCAGCATAATTGCAAATTCCCTCAAATTAAATATTAAGTTTATGTTTTCCAAGTTTTAACACTCATCAAGACTAGTATCGAATAATGTAGGTTTCGCCTACGCAAGGTGCATGTTCTATATTAGTAAGGTGCGATGGGATAATTGTAATATCCAATTGCTAAAACAATAGGTCAAACTTAACTAAACAAATTATAATAAGATTATATATGTTTAGAAGCAAGAGTTGGAAGTGATCCATGTGATGGATTGGAATAAGGAGTTATTCACCAAACTAAAATATTCGACAGTTGTATTAGATACAATTGGAAGGAGCTCCTACCTAAATAACCTAGTTTTGTGTAATCCGCCTACGGGGACTTAAAACAAAGTGAAATGTGGATCTTGGCCCACTAGAAAATCTTCCAACGGGATTTTCCGAATCAAATGGTGAGGATCATTTGTTTTGAGTAAAATAGTGGGAGCATATTTAATTAAAGGTCTAATTAAATATGTTATTTTAGTGATACTTATACTTTCATTATTTTTCATGTAGATTACCATGACAACAAACACCTCTAACAATATTTTGCGATCAATCCTTGATAAGGAAAAATTGTCTGGGACAAATTTTATGGATTGACACCGAAATCTGAGGATTGTCCTCAAACATGATAGAAAGTTGTATGTCTTGAATAAACCTGTTCCTAAAGAGGAACATCCTAGTTCTGCACCTAAGGCAGAAAGAGATGCTTATAAGAAGCATGTCGATGATGCAAATGAAACTGCTTGCCTCATGCTAGCTACCATGAACCCAGAGTTGCAAAAGCAACATGAGAATATGGCAGAAGATGATCTATCAAGAGAAGGCAAGGAATGGAAGATTTGAGGTCTCAAAAGCCCTTTTTCAAGACAAGTTAGTTGAGGGAGCCCATGAAGGTCCCCATGTGCTCAAGATGATTGAGCATGTGGAGAACCTTGAGAGGTTGGGTTTTCCCCTTAGAAAGGAACTTGCGACTGATTTGATCTTGCAATCGTTGCCAGATAGCTTCAGTCAATTTGTCCTTAATTTCAATATGAATGATATGGATAAATCTCTTCCTGAACTGCTAGCCATGTTAAGAACTGTTGAACAGAATCTGAAGTCAAAAAGGAAGTCCACTCTGATGATCGAAAATGGAAAGAGACAGAACAAAAGACCCACCAAGCAGGGTGGTAAAGGGAAAGGCAAGGAAGTTTCCAAACCCAAACCCACAGGCCCTGCTTTGAAGCCTAGTGGAGGAATAGCAAAGGAAGGCACATGCTTCCATTGCGGTAAGACCGGACACTAGAAGAGAAACTGCCTAAAGTACCTGGAAGATAAGAAGAATGGAGTAGAGACTTCAACTTCAGGTATTTTTGTTATTGAAATTAATTTATCTACTTTTACATCATGGGTATTAGATACTGGATGCGGTTCTCACATTTGTACTAATGTGCAGGGGCTAAAAAGAAGTAGAGATTTGGCAAAAGGTGAAATTGACCTACGAGTTGGAAATGGAGCAAAGGTTGATGCTTTAGCCATAAGAACTTATGTATTGACTTTACCTAGTGGTTTAATAATTCAGTTAGAGAACGGTTATTGTGTACCTATAATTAGTAGGAATATTATTTTCGTTTCTTGTTTACACAAGTTTGATTTTTCATTTATAATAAAGAATAATTGTTGCTCCATTTATTTGAATGATATATTCTTTGCTACTGCACAAATGAACAATGGACTATATATCCTTGATCTTGAAATGCCTATCTATAACAATAATACTAAAAGGATGAAATCTAATGAGTTAAATCCAACTTACCTTTGGCATTGTTGATTAGGCCACATAAATGAGAAACGCATTTCCAAACTCCATAAAGATGGACTCTTGGACTCTTTTGATTATGAATCATATGAGACATGCATATCTTGTTTAATTGGAAAGATGACAAAGTCTCCATTCACAGGAAAAGGTGAAAGAGCTAATGATCTTTTGGCCCCCATACATACTGATATATGTGGACCATTGAACATACTGGCCAGAGGAGGTTTTCAATACTTCATCACATTTACTGATGATTTCAATAGATATGGTTATGTGTATTTAATGAAACACAAATCAGAGTCCTTTGAAAAGTTCAAGGAGTTCAAGAATGAAGTATAAAACCAAATAGGTAAGAATATTAAAACTCTTCTATAAGATTGAGATGCTGAATATTTAAGCCTAGAGTTTGATAACCATCTGAAAGAGTGTGGGATTATATCCCAACTTACTCCTCCTGGAACACCCCAATGGAACGGTGTATCTGAGAGAAGAAATTAAATCTTGTTAGACATGGTTCGATCCATGATGAGTCACGCCGATCTTCCAAACTCCTTTTGGGGACATGCACTATTGACAACAGCTTACACACTTAATCGTGTTCAATCAAAAAAGGTTGAGAAGACACCATATGAGATATGGAGTGGTAAGAAACCACATATGTCTTACATGAAGATTTGGGGTTGTGAAGTTTATGTGAAACGAAAATTTTCAACTAAGCTTTAGCCCAAATCTGACAAATGCTTATTTGTGGGGTATCCTAAAGAAACAAGAGGGTATTACTTCTACAATCCTTCTGAGGGTAAAGTGTTTATCACTCGAATTGGAGTTTTCCTAGAAAAGGATTTTATTTCCAAAGGAATCAGTGGGAGGAAAGTAGAGCTTGAAGAAATTCAAGAATCATAAAGCATTGATACACCTATGGAGGAATTAGAGCAGGAAACACAAGTAGTTGTGGAAGAGTAACCTGCTCAAGTAGAATAAGACCAACGGAGGTCAAGCAAGATATGTCACCTACCTGAGAGATATGGATATCTCATAACTGATCAAGGTGATCTATTACTCATGGATCAAGATGAGCCTGTGACCTACCAAGAGGCCATAACTGGTCCCGAATCTGTGAAGTGGCTAGAAGCCGTGAAATCTGAAATGGATTCCATGTACACAAACCAGGTTTAGACCTTGGTAGAGCCTCCTGTAGGAGTTAACCCTATAGGATGCAAGTGGTTCTTTAAAAAGAAGACTGACATGGATGATAAGGTACATACCTGTAAGGAAAGACTGGTTGCAAAAGGATATAAGCAAATTCATGGGGTTGACTATGGTGAAACCTTTTCACTAGTTGCAATGCTTAAATCTGTTCGGATTTTACTTGCTATCGTTGCATATCATGATTATGAAATATGGAAGATGGATGTCGAAACTGCTTTCCTTAATGGGAATCTTCTTGAGGATGTGTACATGAGACAGCCTGAAAGATTTGACATACCAGAAGAAGCCCAAAAGATATGTAAGTTACAAAGATCCATCTATGGATTGAAGCAAGCTTCCAGAAGCTGGAATCTTTGTTTTGATGAAACAGTAAAACAATATGGATTCATCAAGAATGAAGATGATCCTTGTGTATACAAGAAGGTTAGTGGGAGCATGATCGTCTTCCAGGTATTATATGTAGATGACATAGTAGTCATTGGAAACGATGTCCCTACAACAAGTAAAGTCTTGGTTGGGGAAATACTTTTCTATGAAAGACCTAGGTGAAGCAACCTATATATTAGGAATCAAGATCTATAGAGATAGATCAGAAAAACTGCTTGGCCTAAGTCAGAGTACATACATAGACAAAGTGTTGAGACGCTTTAATATGCATGATTTCAAGAAAGGATTCATACCTATGCAACATGGCATGTGTCTATAAAAAACGCAATCCCCTTCAACTAAGTGTCGCATTACGCGAAAAACCGGCGGGAAAAAGAAACAACAGAGCTGCCACCGTGCGTTATTTATCCCAAAAGAGGGAAAGGAAACGCTCGAAGTAAACCTGGAAAGGAATGGTCTCGCGACCAGAGAAAGATGGGATCAGGAGTCGGTTATGCGAATAGAAGGTATTAGCACCCCTACGCATCCGTCGTACTCGACGGGATCCACACTCAGAAAGAATAGAAGGAAGGTTGCTAGATAACTGTTCAAAACTGCACAAGCTGGAAGGAAACACAGAAAAGACGGAAGAAACGGACTCGGCAGGATATCGCATCCTGGGCCTACGTAGTCTGTCAGACACAGACATCAGAGTCGACGTAGTTCGGGATAGGGGAAAACGTGCTGGCTAGGATGTCGCATCCTATGCATACGTATCTTCTCTAACCAGAGAAAGAATCAGAGCACTCGTAGCTCGGCTAACGCACGCCAAACAAAACACAAACACAAACAGGAAACCGACTGCCAATCGCTGGACTTACGTCAGACTCCACACAAACAGGCAAACATGGAAACCGAATGCCAATCGCTGGACTTACATCAGACTCCGAACAAACAACACACACAAAGAGGTTGAAAAAGAAAAAGGGCGCCCGGAGAGATCAGCTCATCTTCTGCCTACGTACCTCATCTGGTATGAGGATCAGGGCGACGTAGTTCCCCTTAACAGGGAAAGAACTTCTAACCTAACCAGAGACAAAGGGAGATAACAGACTACTAGGGAGACTACGACTCGAGCCTAGAAGTTGTCATGCATACGATCCCTATGTTAAGGTTTCTATCCTAACTTGTACAGGAAGCAAGCTAGCCTAAACAGCACAATCAAACACAAGCAAGCACACACACTATATGCAAACAAGTGGCTCACACAAGGCTAGGCTTTAGTCAAGGGGTCATGTCAACCTCGACAAACAAGCCAACTGGAATGGGGTGTTTTTAGCTCTTAACCCTAACATTGAGAGTTAGGGTGAAGCAGATGAAATGAGAAGTGAGGGTAAGACCTCACAGCTCTTATCCCTGGCCTGGGAAAGCTTGACTCAAAATAGAAAGTGTGGGAGTTCAGAATGTAGGAACTCTTCTCCACAGATGACTGACACAACAAGATCTTGAGCTCTTATTCACAATGCATCAACACCTGGTGTGAGCAAAGTGAATGACACAACTGAATAGCAGGGGATGGATTGCACATCCCTTATACCTGCCAATTGCCTTTGAAGAGGTCTTTACCTGCTTGGCACAAAATTAAACAAACACAAGCATTGCCTCTTAAGGAGGGCTTCAGACAGGTGCCTGCCCACATAACAGGACAGGTCTTCCAGACTACATGAAGTCAGAATATTATACCTCAGTGGTAAGCAAACCACAAGCTAGCAAAGCAAAGTTCAAATGAACTTAAAGCAACTTAGGTACCTGTGAAAACAACTAAACCAATCAGTTCAAATGTACAGACAAACAATCAACAGTTAATATCACACAGACAGACAAATCCAATCAGGCAACAATGGTTCAAGGCATTAGGCAAACACAAATGAATTGTCCTCAAAGCCTACAAAACACACAATGTTAGCAAATAACAACAAAGGACCAAGCTCAAATGAAGGAGCATCATCACTCATGGAGATGTATACTTGAACCTGAAATTCACAATCCAAATGGTAAGTCCAAACCACTAGGTCAAAGCCTAGGGTCAAAAGAGGATCAAAAATCCAAAACAGAAGCTCAAACTTGACATGAAGCATGTTTAATCACTCAAGAATAAGTCCTAAAAAAACCAAATCATAATCATCATGCAAGTTCATTTCATGTGCAAGCTAAGTCAAAGACCAATTCAAGGCATCCAAATAATCAACACGAATGAAAATTCTCAATCAAAACAGAAATGATTCAAATAAATCTGGAAAAATTCATGAGCAATCCAGACATCCACAACATTCATCACACAAAAAATCAGAAGCATTGGAGATCATTTAGCATGGCAATCACATTGTACAAGTCAGACAACCAAATGTGTGACACAAATTGTCACACCAAGTTAGCACAAGCATAAAACAGAAATGATACATCATAAAAATATCAAATCAAAGCCAAAATGTCCTTCAATATGTCTAGAATTAGCATGCTAAATTTCAAGCTCATTGGATAAGAAACAAGCATTTCACAATAAGATAAGCAAGGCAAGGTCAAAAATGGATACATGCTCGCATAACCTAGCACCAAATAAAATCCAGCCGTGCACAATTTTCCAATTAATGATCATAAAAAACTAGACAAAATAAGGAGCATTTTGCAAAAAATTGGGATGAAATTGATGCATTTTTCTATTTTATATGATTTTTTGAAGTTTGGGAAAAATTTGAAATTAAAACATGAATAAGCATGGCAAAATATGTGAAAAATGATGAAGCATTTGAAAAGTTCACTCGGCCAGGATCGAACCTGGCACGAATTTGAATTTGGCGCCTAAGCGAAACGGCAGCGTTTCAACCTAAAACCCTAGCGCCCAGAATTCCCAGAATTTTCGTAGCTAACTCAAAATTTCGTAGCAAATCCATAGCGAACTGGTAGCGAAATCTGGAAACGTGATGATCTTCATCTTCCTCATGAAGATGAAGACGAACTTCAAAGGCCAATTTCCAGAAAATCTAAAAAAACGTCCAGAAATCAACAAAACCTATGCCATTCGATTCCTTGTTCCATGTACATCAAAGATCAACAATCATTTAAACATAATTCATAATAACAAGATCAAATCGAAGGAAATAAGATTTGTGCACAAAACTTGAAACTCATATATCTTCATGGATAATGCACCATTTCACTCGAACTTTATATCAGAATGATCACCAATCAAAGATCTACATGAATATCACAATGAATTTCAAAATTAAAAGGCTCGAATCATGACCTCTTGAAGAGCAGCAAGCTGAAATTGTGCTATCCAAGGCTTGTAATGGTTCCAAACGCTTCTACAATGCTTGTGGAGATGATTGATGGAAAAATTGCAGCTCAAACAAGCACAAATCCAGTTAATTTTGAAATCTCCATTGAACCTTCAAGCTTCATGTATGAACAAATATGGCGCGAATGCTTCCAATTCCACGTCCAATCTTGCTCAGAACTGCTTCCTCATCATGAATCCAACAAGAGCAATGGCTTTTGTGTGAAGAATTTGGAAATATTTTTGAGAGAAAAATTTGGTTGATTCCAAGATTCAGATCTGAAAATGTGTGTTAATCATGAAAGCAGTTGTGATTAACAATATATAGGTCCTGCTAATGATGCTGAAAACCTGTTTAAGCCAAATGCAATTGAGATTAGCAACTTATGAGGTGTATGTACAAAATTAGATTTTCACCTCATGCACTTCATGCATGCGTGAACAATGCTCAGCTCTGACCCAAAACCTCTTAAACAAGTCCCATGCACACTTATGGATTGGTATTTTATGCATATAATCATCCAAATTAATTTTATGAAATTTCCTTTCAAAAACTTCATGAGTGAGCACATGATCATGCAAGGGAATTTCATGCCATGTAATGAGATGTTTGGAAACTACAAGTCATGATGAACAAAATGCAAAAAGAACCACTCATTTTGGAGCCTTGGTTCAAAAGTTATGCCCATTTGAATTTTTAAACACACTTTGCCATGATTGGATCATAACTCCTTAACCATTCATTAGAAATTCATGATCTTGGACGTTTTGGAAATGGGAGAGAAATATCTTCAACTTTCATGTTGGACAAAAATTCATTTGAAGCTTTCTTGATGATGTAAAATTAAGTTGAAGTTGGTCTAACACCTTTCCATTTTTTAAAATTTCAAATTACAGGTCACTTGCTATTTTGGGAAAGTCTTGACTTGACTTCAAATTCTTCAATGTGAGTGTTTGAAATGTCAAATGAGACTTGTTTGAACATGAATGAAGCCTCTCTAATCACTTCCCACCTCCAAATCCACAGTTGACTTTGCAGTTGACTTTTGTTGACTTCTATGGGCCTCAGATGATTTGGTCATGCACTGATGAGTTCTGAGCCTTCAACACTTGGCCAAGTTTCTTCAAAATGATCCTTGATTCAGGTGAGCTCATTGGAACCACCCTAGGGCTTTCATCTTATGGAAAATGCTCTTGTTGTCTTGCACAATTGAATCTCCTGACCAATCTTGTCTGATGAGATGTATCATGCTATGCAATGCTAATGCAATCTTAATGACCTAAAAATGAAATGAATACAAATGGGAGGTGCAAATTTGAGGTGCTACAGCTGCCCCTATTCAATCAACTGGGAACCTGAACGGATGAGAGCAACGACTGTCAGACCTTCAAGGTAAACAGGGATTGAATACCAAAGAACCATAGAAATTTGCACTCTGCGGGAGATGATACAAAGAAAAGCGAAGCCATTTACCGATGGCGACTTAGCTGGGAACTGGATATTTACCGATATCAACTTCAGCGAGACCATTTACCGATGGCTGTTGGGAAACAACATCCAAAAGAAGCAGGACCATTTACCGATGGTGGCTTCAACTGGGAATTTGATATTAAAAGGAAGCAAGACCATTTACCGATGGTGGCTTCAAAGCAACTTGATATTTACCGATATCAACTTCAGCAAGACCATTTACCGATGGCTGCTGGGAAACAGATGTCACAGAAAGCGAGGCCATTTACCGAGGGCGGCTAAGCTGGGCATTCGATATTTACCGATATCGAAGCAAAACGAGGCCATTTACCGATGGCATCTCCAATTGGGGAGGAAAAAGATATTTGCAACTAGAACCAGACAAGACGTTTACCGACGACTCTACTGGGGGACTTTTATCTTTATCGAAGGAAAGATACAGGACCAGATATTTACCGATGACTGGGATGAGACTCGATGTTTACCGACATCGAAAGATGATGTTTACCAACATCAACAAAACAAACAGACATTTATCAATACCTGGGAAAAGATACAACCCGACGTCAACGGACGAATGGGAAAAACTCGACGTTTATCGACACCAACGGAGAGGTGACCAGACATCAACGGATGGCTGGGAAAGGAGAGATGTTACGAACATTGCAAGATGATGTTTACCGACATCAAAAAGGGACAACCAGACATTTACGGATGAATGGGAAAGGAGACTCGATGTTTACCGACATTGAAAGATGATGTTTATCGACATCAAAAGCTGACCAGACATTTACCGATGACTGGGAGAAAGACTCGATATTTACCGACACCGAAACAATGGTGTTTACCGACACAAAAACAAAGGACGACCAGACATTTACCGATGACTGGCGTGAAACTCGATGTTTACCGACATCGAAAGATGATGTTTACCGACATCAAAAAAAGAACACACACGGGTGCTGACATGACACTTACCGGTATCAGAGGGATGACTTCTACATATGTCAAGGCAAGGCTAAACACTTGCTGGGGATCTCACTGGGGAGAATTAACCTTTCCTTTCACTGTGGGTGAGGAAATAAACCTCTCTAGGGAATCATCAATCCTGAATGTTGTCAGGAGCAACTGTAGCAAATGTGTCGTACAGATGTTGAACAACGATCCGCCTCTGTCGGGGATATGGTCTGATTAGGTTTAACACATGAATGCATATGTTTGAATTTTTCTATGGCGTAATGCTCCATGTTGAATGGAAATGCTACGCGATTTGAGGATGCAATGATTACTACATGCAAGATGCAAAATGATGAAAACTCCTGCTGGGGAGCAAACGGATTGCTCTGCTGAGCACACAAATATGAATAGATTCTCCAACTCTATGGGGGGACGCACTGCCGGGGGTGCCTTGTTGATCTAATACTCTGGGGACGACAGAGAAACCAACTCAACTGGGGAAACTCTGTATGGGGAACCCACCAACCTCTCAACCGTGCTGGGGAATAGCATCGCTGCTGGGGAAAGGATCCCACCGGGGACAACCTTCACCGAATCCAATCCACTTGGGGACTCTGCTAGGGAAACAACCAATGCTCACCTCTGCTGAGGAGCTGTCAATCCACAGGTAGGATAAACTCTACTGGGGATAATTTTCACCGAACCTGATCCACTCGGGGAACTTGCTGGGGAAAACCATCAACACAAACCTCTGCTGCGGAGATCTGCTAGGGGAAAACATCACAACCCTGATGGAGAAAGGCATTCACAACCCTGCTGAGGATTACAGTACTTCATACCCGACTGCTGAGGAATAAACCACTTACCGGCACCTCCGCCGGGGATACAATATCCTTCCGACTCGGTGGGGATTACTAATCTTCAGACTAGCTAGGGAAACAACAGCCTTCGTACCTGCTGATGAGGAACACACTACCCACAGACGCCTCTGCTGGGGAAGAACAGTTATAATAGCTTTTAGACTTGCTTGAGGAAACAATCACTCAACCGTGTTGGGGAATCCCTGATCTTGACTATGCTGGGTAGACAAGTCCTGAACTTGCTTCATCTGCTGGGGAAGACCCCCATCCTCTCACACTACTGGATAGTGCTGATAACATCCCTGAACAAACCGCGGCTTATCTGCTTAAGCCAGGAACCAAAGGTGATAACCTGCAACCAACAAGACATACATGCCCCAGGGGATTGCATGGACAAGATACACTCAAGTGTACTCAACATTCAAAATGATTTTCAAATGTTTTACCTTTCTGCACGTTATTGTCTAGCCTTCATGTTTTTATATGCAATGTTTATCAAAAATTCGGATGTTTTTGCAAACAAAACAGTAAAATAAAAACAAGAGAGCAATTTATCTGAATAACGACTTTTTGTTGATTGAAAATGGGCCTGAAAAGGCAAATACATCAGGAAGCAATTCCTAGAAAGAGGTAATTGCGCATAAAAGGAAAAATCTATCCTAATGGCAATGTGAACACGGCATCCACTATTTCCCAATCTTGTTATGACTCACAGATCATCAATTTCTCCCCAAATTCCTTGCTTTCTGAGAAGAATGGTTGGACCACTCACATCCTTTGAGACGGTAGACAATGAAGCGCGATGAAGTACAGATAACTCAGACTGTAGTCTTCGCTTTAATCCCTCTTTTGGCTGGATCGCCCTTTCGGGTTTTCAATCCACCGGGATACCCATTTTTGCCTAAGCCGCCCTTGCGGGTTTTCGACTTACCGGGTGTACATATTCTTTTCATTCTTTATCCCTAACTTTTGCCCGAACCTTTTCTCTTTTTTTTTTGGTTCGCCGGGATGCCCTTTTTTTTGCCTGGACTCTTTTATTCTTTTTGTCCAGCGGGTCAATTTATGCGAAGTATTTTTTTACTACATCTGAGTTAACAGGGGACGGAAAATCTTCACCATCCATAGTTGTCAGCATCAAGGCTCCACCGGAGAAAACCTTTTTAACAACATATGGACCTTCATAATTCGGAGTCCACTTGCCCCTATTATCTGTACCGGGAGGAAGTATCCTCTTCAAAACTAAATCACCAGTCCGATAGCTTCGAGGACGCACTTTCTGATCAAAGGCTTTCTTCATCCTTCTCTGATACAACTGCCCATGGCACACAGCTGCTAACCGCCTTTCTTCGATAAGGCTCAACTCGTTAAACCTTGTTCGAATCCACTCAGTTTCATCAAGTTTGACATCCAACAGGACTCTCAGAGAAGGAATCTCCACTTCAACAGGTAGGACAGCCTCCATACCATACACAAGGGAGTAAGGGGTTTCCCCGGTCGACGTACGTACTGAAGTATGGTACCCATGTAAAGCGAAAGGCAGCATCTCATGCCAATCCTTGTACGTCACGACCATCTTCTGCACAATCTTCTTAATATTCTTGTTTGCCGCCTCTACAGCACCATTCATCTTCGGTCTGTAAGGAGAAGAATTGTGATGTTCAATCTTGAAATCTTTACAAAGCTCCTTCATCATCTTGTTATTGAGATTCGAACCATTATCAGTAATGATTCTCTCAGGAACCCCATAACGACAGATGATTTCCTTCTTGATGAACCGAGCAACCACTTGCTTGGTAACATTGGCATAAGAAGCTGCTTCCACCCATTTGGTGAAGTATCAATCGCAACCAGGATGAAACGATGTCCGTTAGAAGTGTCGCATCCGCGAAAAAACAACCGGCGAGCGCTGAAATAAAAAACACAACACAGAGCCGCCACTGCGCGTTATTTATCCCAAAATAGGGAAAGGAAACGCTCAGAGAAACCTGGAAAGGAAATGGTCTTGCGACCAAAGAGAAAGGGTAAGGGAGTCGGTTACGCAAGGGGAAGGTATTAGCACCCCTCACGTCCGTCGTACTCGACGGGATCCACGTTCTAAAAGAAAGAAAAGGTTGCTTAAAACATCACACACACACAGGGAACGCAGGTGGGGTTAAGAGAAGGGAGCTCGATAGGACATCGCATCCTATGCCTACATATCTCGTCTGGAACGAGAATCAGAGCCACTGTAGTTCGGCTTACGCACGCCAAACAACACAAAACAAATAAACGCACAAGGGTGGCAAACATGGAGCCCGACAACCACTCGATGGAATTACGTCAACATCCGAACCAAAACACGCACAAAACGGCAAACGTGGAGCCCGACTGCCAATCAATGGACTTACGTCAGCATCCGAGCCAAACACACAATCAGATAACAAGCAAACACACACAAAAAAGAAAAAAAGTGCCCGGAGAGGTCTCGCACGACCCCCTGCCTACATACCTCGTCTGGAACGAGGATCAGGGCGATGTAGTTCCCCCTCAAGGGAAAGAAAATCTAGACAGAAACCAAGGGAAGACACACTACCAGGGAGCTGGACTCGAGCCTAGTGTTGTCATGCATCATTACCCTACGTTCAGGTTTCTACCTACTTGCACAACTGCAAGCTAATCCTATCCAGGAAGAAAGCAAGCATACAAGCATACAGGCAATTCAAGCATTTCAAGTAAACATGTCAAATATTCACATAGCACACACTATAGCCAATCAAGAGGGCTCAAACAATGGGTTTGACGGCCTAGGCAAGTCATCTGTACATGGGTAGATTCGCTCTTCAACTGCCTCTTAACCTTGGCCAGAGGAGTCTTCAATTGATCAATAGACAACAACCCAACTCGACCCTCCTCGGAGATTGCATTCACCCCCCTTTGACCATGCGCGGGCATGGGATTTGCATTGACATTGGGAGATGGTGCGAAATTAATTGCTTTTGAATCCACCAGGTCTTGAACTGTGTGCTTAAAAGCTTTACAGTTCTCAATGTTATGTCCAGGCGCACCTGAGTGGAATTCGCACTTTGCATTCTCATCATAATTAGCTGGCCTCTGATCAGGTCTCAAAGGTGCCAGCGTTCTCGTTTGCACAAGCCCCAAATCCTGTAACTTCTTAAACAGAAAAGCATAGGTCACCGGAGGTCGGTCAAATTGTCTGTCCACTGCTCTACCCCTCATCTGATAACCATCCCTCTGAGGCCTCTGCTGAAACGGTTGCCTCTGTTGCTGTTGTTGCTGCTGCGGCTGTTGTTCAGCAGGAATGGTTACCGCAGCAGTGTGCTGGAAGTAACGATCCCTACTGGGTCCTCGTTGAGCATAGACAACACTAGTATCTCCTTCTTTCTTCCTCTGACCCCCATTACCGAATGGTTTCTTTGTCCCTGAAGAAGAAGCAGAAGCGGTGCCCTGAATTTTGCCGAGCTTCAGCCAGCTCTCAATTCTCTCCCCAGCTACTACGATATCAGAAAAGTTGGTCACCGGACAACCAACCATCCTTTCAGCAAACGCCCCCTGCAGGGTCCCCATGAAAAGGTCAGACATCTCTCTATCCACAAGAGGGGGTTGCACTCTGGCAGCCAACTCTCTCCACCGTTGGGCATACTCCTTAAATCCTTCATTATTTTTCTGAGACATACCCTGCAGCTGGGTACAACTCGGAGCCATGTCAGCGTTGAACTGATATTGCTTGAAGAAAGCATCCCCAAAATCCTGCCAGTTCTTAATGTCCGAGGATTTCAACTTGGTATACCATTCCAGGGAACCTCCAGACAGACTGTCCTGGAAAAAGTACATCCACAGTTTCTGATCCATAGTGTACGCAGAAATTTTGCGGACGAAGGCCTGAAGGTGCGTCTCAGGGCAAGAACTTCCATTATATCGGTCAAATGTGGGCGCTTTAAACTTCTGTGGGATCACAATCCCCTCAACCAGCCCCATATTAGACATGTTCACCACCCCGGGAGTGGCATAGCTTTCCAACACTTTAATCTTCTCAGCCAGCAGCTGAATTTCCTTGTTCTGAGGCGGAGCACTGTAGGGAACGAACGGTTCATTCTGCATTGAAAATTGGTCAGCCTCCCTGTCTTCCTCCCTATCTTCATCAAACCCATAGAACGGAGGCAACATATTATCCTTCAAATTCTGCCCCGGTTGGCCACCAGCACCAGTATTATTCACCACACCAACAGTTGTTCTCTTTCCACCATCACGAGACCCCAGCCCCTGGTTGGAGACTCCATCCAGGTTAACCCCGCTGTTTGCTGCAGAAGCCCGCTCGAGCTTTTCAACTTTGTCAGCCAACGCCTTCTGACCAACTGCAAAACCTTGCATGATGTTGATCAGCTCGCTCATTTTATCCTTTAGCTCGAGAATATCTGTGTTTGGGAGATCCATGAGTCTGGGAGTATTCCGCCTGGTGTAGTATCTGTGAGGGCGTGTTGAGTGCAAAGGTACAGTTCTACGAGCACGAGCAATGATTCCTGAAACAATCAAGCACGTTAGCAACAGATACCTGCAAAATAAAACACAGGTTATTATGATCAATGCATGAATGCAGTGTCTATCCATATGAAGGACACTTTGTCTCTCGACCCTTGTATCATTGAGACAAATAATAATCCGACATCCATATTCTGATATTCAGCATTTGATTTTATCATGCAGATCGGAGATATGTGATTTAGCATGATACCCCCAACCATGTGTGTGCTTGTGTGAGTGCATACGGTAAAGCAAATAAAGCTTGAAAACCAATCACTGAATGAAAAATCACCATTACATAACAAAAAGTGCACAATAAGTGCCATAGTCATACATCGATTCAGATAAAATCAAATACAATCCTCCAGAGTCATGAAAGAAATACAAGCAAGTAGATTCCGTCAACAAGCCTGACGGTAATCCACACAAATGAAAGATCTAGTCGGATGAGGGTCCCACAGATGGCCCTATCTCGTCTTCCATCTTCGCGAACTCTACGGCGAACCTGAGCTCGGTGTTCTCCTGCTGCAATCTCCCAACTTCTTTCTGATGAATCTTCATCTGCCTGAAGTAGTGATCTCTCTCAACCCTGTAGTGATCCCTCTCAGCAACGATCTTCACATTCTCTGACTCCTTAACCTTCAGCTTTGCCTCCCATTCAGCAATAAGAACCCGGACTCGGTCATCCCTCTGATCTCTGACAAGGATTTGCCTCCTCTTCTCATCTTCAATGACTTTTGAAGCTCTAGCCAATCTCTCCTTAGTGATGTCGTGCTCCTTTGCTGAAGATGCCAAGGCCTGACTAATCTTCCCATAATAGGCTGTATCCATCTCAAAGCGCTTTGCTTCCAGAGCATGCCGCTTGTCTTGATCTTCCATCTTCACTTTGATCTCCTGATTAGCTGTCTGAAACCGAGCAACACTTCTCTCCAATTCAGCTTTCTCTGCAAGTAACTGATCTCTGGCCCTCTTCATCTCGAGGAATTCTTCCATGCTGACAGAAGAACTTGGACCCTCAATCCGAAGACACACAGGATCACCTCCAGGAAATGGTAGATGTGTAACCTCAATCCTCTTCCGCAACCAATCTTCGAATAGTGGAAAATACCGGCAGTTGACTTTGCCAAACGGAACCTTACCCTTCCTCTGAATGTTGCGCCATGCCCCAGACACTTGCATCAGCTTGGCCTGATTGCCCTCCATAGGAAAATAAAAGGACTCCTGAGTCTCACACTCAAGGGGAGGAACCTCCATAGCGAACCCCATCTGTCTCCTAAGAAGCGTCGGGTTGTAATTAATGCAACCCTGAACTCCTATAAGAGGCACATTGGGAAAAGTCCCACAGCTATATATAAAATCCCGTCCAGCCAAACCATTATGAGTCCACGCTATATCGTCAGCCTGCAAACCCATCAACCTGAAGGACCACTTGACAGAAGGATCAAGATGAGCAAAAGCACCTCGGGAAAGCAAATACCCCATAAACCACCTGAAGAGCAACTGGGCGCAGCACCTGATCAAACCCCCATGCAGCTTCTCATTCCGATTATGGACCGAGTAGTAGACGTCTCCGATCAGAGTAGGGATAGGGTTTCTCTGCATGAACAACCTGATAGCATTATGGTCTACAAAATTCTTCTGATTAGGGAACAAGATAACTCCATAAATGCTCACGGCAATCAAAGCATAAACCGTCTTCCAATCACCCACAGAAGCATGTTCCTTGGCCTTAGATTCCAAGAAACCCAAGTGAAAACCCGGTAATTTTCCTTTCTCTTTCAAACCTTCCTTGACCATTTCCGGACTCAAATAAAGAGCACGGGAAATCCCAAGGACGTCAGGCTCTCCCCTAATAGCACAAAAAGGAATCTGATCTCGAATCGTGATACCCAGAATGCTAGCATAGTCCTCCATCAGAGGCCCCAACAAGTAATCTGGAAACACAAAGCATCTCAGCCCCGGGTCATAGAACTGGAGAAGGGTATGAACGGCGCTTCTGTCACTATCACTGAGTCTGAAAACCATCTTCAGAATACTACCGTATGCCTCTCTGAACATCCCCACATGGTCGGGTGTAATCAATGCTATCATATCCTTCAACTCGTCAATCTCAGGGTTGAAGAAACTATAAGTAACATCACGCTTCAAACCGGGTCTCATATCTGAGCAGAAAGTCTCTCAACCAGGATCTCGATCAAAAGTGTCCCTGCATATGGGTAAACATGTGTTAGATGCAGGTAAATGCATTATGTAATGATGCTGATGAATGAATGCAATGCATTGCCATCCTCCAAGCCATCTGCTCCTCCATACTGAAACCTGGTCTCTGAACTGATCATAACCATCTGAGGGAAGCACAATCACCAATCCGACCCAAGGGTTCCGAAATAAACGGAAGAAAGATACATCATCATCATCATCATCATCATCAGAGATCCACTGGACAGACACCCATAACCATCTGAATCGGCCCGGGGAATCCTGAAATAAACGGATCCCCACTGATAAATATCACGGACAGCACTCCGGCGTCTCTGAAATAAACGGCCATAAATCCGACTTATAAATAGAACTATGATCCACAAAACAAAAAGTCGCCATCTGAGTCACCATCTGATCATGCATCTGAAAGAATCACCCTCCCCTCACAGGTAAATTCTAAACAGGTCATCCTAAGGCGGACAATAGTCTCGACAATCGGGCAGAGATACTCAATGGGTTTGCCCTTTCGGGTGTGCCATTGCAGCTCTCCTGAGATCGTCTAAACCAAAGATCCGGGAAATGATCGGTCACCAGAGTCAATAATTCAGATGAAGTAACTATGCCAAAGTGGGGTACCCCACAGAGGAAAGCACTGTCAACTGAACCTCGTCCGGGTTGTGGTATGTCACGTTACAACAATATGCTGATTCAGCAAATGAGGAACATGAGACCACACTAGTCCTAGGTGTATACTCGGGCCTGGGTTTTAGCCCCACTCAAAACACCCACCCCAAACAGAGGAACCACCTGCACAGAGGCCGGCAACAACATGATAGTATGATGCATGCAAATATTTATGCAAATATATACACTGGTTAGAATAATAAATGCAATAAATAAAGCAAAACAAGCAACCTAAACTATCCTAGAACGCTAGGAAGGACTCGCTTAGGGAAGATGGACCAGCACAGGTCAACATCGTTTATAGTCCCCAGCAGAGTCGCCAGCTGTCGCATCCGCGAAAAAACAACCGGCGAGCGCTGAAATAAAAACACAACACAGAGCCGCCACTGCGCGTTATTTATCCCAAAATAGGGAAAGGAAACGCTCAGAGAAACCTGGAAAGGAAATGGTCTTGCGACCAAAGAGAAAGGGTAAGGGAGTCGGTTACGCAAGGGGAAGGTATTAGCACCCCTCACGTCCGTCGTACTCGACGGGATCCACGTTCTAAAAGAAAGAAAAGGTTGCTTAAAACATCACACACACAGGGAACGCAGGTGGGGTTAAGAGAAGGGAGCTCGATAGGACATCGCATCCTATGCCTACATATCTCGTCTGGAACGAGAATCAGAGCCACTGTAGTTCGGCTTACGCACGCCAAACAACACAAAACAAATAAACGCACAAGGGTGGCAAACATGGAGCCCGACAACCACTCGATGGAATTACGTCAGCATCCGAACCAAAACACGCACAAAACGGCAAACGTGGAGCCCGACTGCCAATCAATGGACTTACGTCAGCATCCGAGCCAAACACACAATCAGATAACAAGCAAACACACACAAAAAAGAAAAAAAGTGCCCGGAGAGGTCTCGCACGACCCCCTGCCTACATACCTCGTCTGGAACGAGGATCAGGGCGATGTAGTTCCCCCTCAAGGGAAAGAAAATCTAGCCAGAAACCAAGGGAAGACACACTACCAGGGAGCTGGACTCGAGCCTAGTGTTGTCATGCATCATTACCCTACGTTCAGGTTTCTACCTACTTGCACAACTGCAAGCTAATCCTATCCAGGAAGAAAGCAAGCATACAAGCATACAGCCAATTCAAGCATTTCAAGTAAACATGTCAAATATTCACATAGCACACACTATAGCCAATCAAGAGGGCTCAAACAATGGGTTTGACTGCCTAGGCAAGTCATCTATACATGGGTAGATTCGCTCTTAACCTTGCCATTACGAGGTTAAGGTGAAGCAGATGAAAGGTGAAGTGAGGATGAGACCTCACAGCTCTTATCCCTGACCAGGGAGAGCTTCAGACAAAGGAGCGTGGGTCCAGAATGGAGGGACCCTTCTACGCTCAAAGACTTTGACTCGATTGTGCAACAGCACAGGATCTTGGGTTTGTGTCCCAATGCATCAACACACAGCCGTGTGAGCAGAGGGACGACTCACAGAATAGTGGGGGATAGATTGCATATCCCTTTGATCCACCAATTGCCTCATAGAGGTCTTTACCTGCTTGGCACAAATGTAAACATCCACAAACATCGCCTCTTAAGGAGGACTTCAGACAGTTGCCTGGCCAAGTAACAGGCCAGGTCTTCCAGACTACATGAAGAATAGAAGTCCTACCTCAAGTGGTTTAAAAACCAAGCAACAACAAGCAAGTTCTTAAAGAACTGTAAGCAACTAAATGTACCTGAAAACAATCAAGTATCATCAGTACTCAGACAGACAACAATAAACAGCAAATGTTAATCAGTCAGACTATACAAACAACACAAGCACATAAATGCAAGCTACAAGCTCAAGCTCAAGCTTCACAACCTACAAAACAAAGTTATGTTAGTTCTCCACATCAAACAAATTCAATTTTATTGACTTGAGTCATTCTCCTTAAGCTTTGTGCATTTCATCCTGAAAAGTCAAACCAAATGTGAGAAACTGGACCACTAGGCCAAGCCTAGGGTCCAAAAGGGAGAAAAAATTCTAAACAGCAAGCAATTCTCAACCAAAATCAAATTAATGCAAATAGAAAGCAAATGCAATTGATCCCATATCCATATCATTCATCATTTTCATTTCATGCACAATTTGGTACAAACTAAGTCAAATGCAACACCAAATGTCCAAACAGAATAACTTCAATCAAAAGCATATCAAAACAATTCCAAAAATCCTCAAATAATTCACACCTAAACAGGACATATTCAAGGTGTAGCATGTCAATTTTCAGCTCAATTGGACAAAAGGAACTAGGCCAATGAAAATCAAGAAATCCAGACACAATTATTCAAGCCAATTCATAGCATCAACCCAAGCATTCACTTCAAAAATTCATAAATCAGTGAAATCAATTAAGAAATGAATGGGACCAAAACAGTGATGTTCTACAATGCGTCTATAATCAGCATACCAAATTTCACTTTCATCCAAAACCATATGAGAATTTCACACAAGATATACAAACATGTGTCATACAAGCTTGCACAATGAGCATACAGTGAAGAAAATTATCAATCAATTGGAAAATGCCATAGAAAAATTCAGAACAATTCACATGTTATCTTGACATATCAATGATCATCCATGCAAAATTTCAATCCAATCCAACAATCCTAGGCCAGGCAAAAGAATTCATGAAGTTGACCTAGCTAGGTGTGACACAAATTGTTACACCTAGATTCAAAAAATCATAACTCAATCATCAGGTATCCAAAAATCACAAACTTTACATGGAAATCACCATCAACATGTCCAGAATGAGCACAAAAAATTTCAATCATTTCCTTTAATGTATGAGCATTTCACATTGAAAATGGCAAAACATGTAAAAAATACACACAAGTCAAAGATCTATAGTCCAAGTCAACAATTCACCATGCACAACTTGTGAAACCATGCTCATAAAAAACTAGAGAAAAAATAGGATCCAACAAAAAAAACCTCATAATTTTTGGACTTGTCAATATTTTTCTATGATTTTTCTAAGTTTGTTAAATTATTGAATGATTATTAAAATGTAATACGAATTAATTAATTAAATTAATGGCAGTTTCGTAAATAACATGTCCAAGGCCAAATTCATTAATTCGGTGGCAGCGCGTTATTGGTGCTTCATGGAGGGAAACAGAATTCAAACGGAAACCAGCACTGTAGCGAATCAAACGGTGAAAAAAATCCAGAACTCTCTTCCTTTTTCGCACGCGTGTGTTCTTCAACGGCAGCATCAGCCTCGAGCAATTCTTCACCAAATCAAACAAATGATACATGTTTGGAAAGGTCTAAGCATGTAGATTAAGGATATGCTAACGCTTTTGCCTAACTCTCACTATATCTCACGGATCGATCAATTAAAGTTTCACACTCAAAACTTGAAAATGCGATATCTCTCTCTACAATCAACCAATCCACAAACCACAACTTGCATCGTATTCTACGTTGAACAATCTTTCAAAAGCATATAACAATTTAAGAAATGATGATGTTCGAATTCTAACCTTAAGTTGAAGACAGAAGTGATTCCTTGAACTTTTGCACGCAACAATCCAAAACAGATGAAGAAGATGCTTCAGGAAGGTAATTGGAGAAGATAGAACAGCTCGAGAATGCTCCAATTATGAGAAATCGAAATTTGCCATTGATGAGCTCCTTTGCAACAGTTGAGATTCGTGAGGTTTCTTGATGCCACTTGCCAAAACAGTTTGAGAGGAAGATGAATGGAGGAGGAAGCAAAAAGAATTTCGGATTTTGGTGGAGAATTGGAAGAGTTTTGTTGAATTTGCTCTTGAATGTTCTTGAACTTTTGGAGAATTTGGAGGGAAAAGTTTGTTGAGTTTCTTGTAAATTGTGATTGTAATCAGAAGTTAGTTATGATTATGAATATATACTTCCAATTAATCAGCTCTTAATCATCCAATTAGCAAAAGTGAATGGTAATTAGCAACATGTCATTTTCAAAGCAAGGGCAAAAATGCCATTTCACAACAGGCCAATGACAGCTCATTTGACAGCTCACACATGCTCTAAATATCTGTTATGATGTGTTGCAACTTGTCCCACATTGATTGGCCATGTAATTTTGATTTTCACTATGTCATGGCAAATGGTATAATTTCAAGTGCATTTCAAAAGTGAATTGTTCAAATATTGCACCTTGACATGTTATGACCATTCAAACAATTTTCAAATTGCATTTGTGAGGTGTTGCAAAAATCCCCATTCCAAAATTCTCATTATTTCTCAAGTTGGACCATTTTGCCCCTGGATTTTTAACTGTACACTTGAAAATTGACTTTTTGCATTGACCATTTTTGATGAATTCCAATTATACACCATGAAAGTACATGTCAAATGGAGTTTGTACATAAAAGGATCACCCAATTTGGACACTCCACGTGGAAGTTATGCCCCTCTGATTATGGGTCACTTTTGAAATTGAATGGGCCATAACTTGCCAACCATACATGGGAATTTCAAGTTCTTGGACTTTTTGGAAAGGTGAGACCAAGATCTACAACTTTCATGTTGAACAAATTTTCATTTGAAGCTTCCTTGGACATGTAATTTTGGGGTCAAAAACTTTCCATTTTTGGAAACTTCCATTACAAGTCACCTTCTCTTTTTGGCAATTTTTGTTCTGACCTGATTTTCTCCATTCTTGAGCTTTGAAATGTCAAATAACACTTGTTTCAACATGAATGAAGTGTATCCAACTCAATCCCACCTCCAAATCCATTAAATCATGCACAGTTGACCACAGTTGACTTTTCCAACTGATAGATGAATTTGGCAATGCATAGATCAATCTGAGCCCCAACCTTCTGATGAAATGGCCCAAGGGTGAAACCCTAGCCTCCATAAGCTCAATAAAATCATGAAATGATCCCCATCCTCTTAGCTATGCCCTGATTGGCCCAATGCAACTGATTAGGGTTGACCAGTGGTCAAAACCCTAATCTCAAGGAATCTGCTTCAACACTTGATGATATCAAACCATGATGATGATGATGAATCATTGCAAACAAGATGAAGACCAATCTCCTTTGAGAATCATGAAACCCTAATTTGGACCTCCACATCCTCAGATGATTAATGACCAGTCCAATAAAACCCTAGCTTGCACTTTGACTTCCTCATCTTCTGATCAAGACTTGGGAGAATGGCTTGCACAATGTAACCACATGATATGCAATATGCAATGCCTAATGACCTAAAAAATGATATGTAATATGTTATGCTAGTCCCAAGAGAGGAGGGCAAATTTTGAGGTGTTACAGCTGCCCCTATTCAATCCACTGTGAACCTGTCGATATGAATAGCCTCGGCTTTCAGATGATCAGGATGAAGAGTGATTGAATACCAAGAACAGACGAACAATTTGCACTCTGATCGGGAAAATAATTAACAACGCCTGTCAGAATCGGCGAAGAACACAGTCTTGAAAGAAAAACCCGTCTGGTACGGAGAAAGTCGGCCGGAAATGCCGAAACAGAAATGTCGACCTGGATACCAAAATAAATGGCAACGTAGGGATAACCATGGCCAGAACACCACTCATCCGCTCGGGATTATTATTCTTCTTCTTTTTTTGTTTTCCTGGACCCCGAAATTTTCTTTTGCGCAAATGATCCTCGGATCACCGCATTCTTGAACCCCAAAAATTCTTCTCTGCGCAAACGATCCTCGGATCTCTGCATTTGAACCCCGTTCTCCTGTTTGCCAAATAATGAACCCCATTCTCCAGTTTGAACCCCAGTCGCCTGACGATAACTTGCGATCGCCAATGTGAACCCCGTTCTCCAGAAAATGCCGCAACATCTCCCTTTCTCCATTTGAACCCCGTCTCCAGAAAATGCCTCAACATCTTCTTTTCTCCATTTGAACCCCGATCTCCAATCTCTCGTGATAATTCCGCTGGCAACGTCGGAAATAACACCAACCACTCTGAGGGCGACATGTCAGAGGGTATACCTTCACAAAGGAAGGTAGCATGTGTATCTCTTCCTCAGAAGACACCTATAACGACCTCCATTGGCCTCAGCCAGAGTCTAAGGTAACACATGAACAGAAGATAATCCTGCGGACCTCATCCTGGATATAATCTTCAACTCCAATCTCCATTTGAACCCCAGAAAATGCCTCAACACTTCCTTTTCTCCATTTGAACCTCGAAAATCGCGCTGATCGCGTAACGTCTTCTGATTTTATCTCCATCTCTGTTCGACGGAAACATTTCCTTCAGTATCGCACTACTGGGGAACACTGTTGTTCTGACGTCATGATGCTAGACTCCTCAGAGTAACATCTTCACCATCCGGCGAAACAAAAACTTCAAGCGATAACCATGGCTTGAATTGCGCTGATCGCATAATATTTCCCACCTCCGCCCGACGGAAAACGATTACTCCAGTATCGCACTACTGGGGACTATCTTTGATTGAATCCTGAGGCTAAACTCCTCAGAGTAACACCTCTTCACCTTTGGGCAAAACCACTTCTCGAACAGTAACCACGGTTTGAGACTAGCTTATGCTTGCAATGATGCATGATTAATTTTTCTGCGTAATGCTCCATACTTATGGAAATGCTACGCGATTTATTTTTTCTATGCAACATGCTATGCTATTTTTTTCATGATGAATGTATAAAAAGTATCCCCCTCAAGGGATTCTACTAGGGAGCACGAGACACTCTGCTGAGGAACTCGTCAATACTCCGATTCCACCCTGCTGGGGAATAGCGTTGCTGCTGGGAAAAGGTAGCCCTTGCTGGGGAAGAACTTCCTTTGCACCCCATCCGCTCGGGAAACTGCTGGGGATAAGAACCACCAACACTCTGTGGGGATACAACAATCTTTGACTTGCTGGGGATATCAATCCCAACTCTGCTTCGGGAAACCCTCACATATACCTGACGACTTCACTGGGGAAATGCTCACAGATACTCTGCTGGGAAACAGCCACCTCCAGGCCTGTCGACTGGGGAAGCCTCGATCTGACACATGCTGGGGGATAACCATCCTGGCCCTGCTAGGGAAACGAATGCTACTCCGCTGGGGACGACCCATGCAATCCACATGTAGGATCAACTCATCTGGGGATGCAGATATCAGTCCGCTACGGAAACTCATCCAATCCACTGGTAGGATTAACACTGCCGGAGATATATTTCATTGAAACCCGCTCCACTCGGGGAATAGCAACCTTCAAACCTGGCTGCTGAGGAAACACCATCTTAACCTGCCGGGGATAACCATCCTGACTCGGCTAGGGGACCCACAGACCTTGGATCTGCTGGGGTGTTGGTCCTCTAATCTCGGCTTGGGGACCCCGCTGGGAAAATGAGAAAAGTTGATACAGAACACCTGTCAACTCGTCAAACCACGGTATCCACCTCCCAATCTCGTATCAGCTTTCCACTTTTGAGAATTCCCAGACTCGTCTGGGCCTTTTCTGCTCCATCATCTTGTATCCCAAATCGCTCCGCGCTCGACGGAAAGCGTACTCCTGGGATTTATACAGAAATTTCAATTTTCTGACTTTGAAGAGTCTTCTTGATTAATTCCAAAGGTCGTCGGACGTCCCTCGTCGTCTCTCCCTACCGTTCTTTCTTCATGCACTCGTCCCTGGTCGGACTCTGCGGGGATATGCTACAAACTTTCAAATCTTCTGATTTTGAAGAGTCTTCTTGATTATCATCAAGGATCGTCGTACGTCTCAACGTCTTCGTCATTCTTCATATATCCGTCCCTGAGCGAACTCTCTGGGGATCTGTTACAAAGCTTCCACATCACAACCTGCAAGTGAGTGAAGAATATCTAACAGTACCTGCAAAACAGACCGTCAGATAAAACCGTGCCCCAGGCGTGTCAAGATTTCAACACTTGGGTCACTCAACCTTCCAAATAAGATTTCCAGTTTCAATCTCATAAACATGCATTGGAAGGAACCTGTATGTATTAAAATGCAAGATTCTTTATCAAAAATAATTGGATGTTTTTGCAATCAAAGCGGTAATGAAAAACAAAAACAAAATTATTTGACCGAATATGCATTTTATTGATTGAAAAAAGTGTGGCTCAAATCGAGCAATACAAAGGAAGCAATTCCTGAAAAGAGGTAATTGCGCACAAAAGGAAAAATCTATCCTAATGGCAATGTGAAACCCGTGATCTCATCGAGTTCCAACTCGGTTACACCCCCTATGTCCTCAGACTCTCCGTGCTTTCTGCCTTCTGAACAAGACGTTTCTGACCGATCCCTACCGGGTATTATCCATGATGCTTTAACCAAAGCGCAACCGATCATGCTAGACGCAGCTGTTCGTTTCAATCCCTCTTTTGCCTGGACCGCCCTTTCGGGTTTTCAGTCCACCGGGATACCCTTTTTTGCCCAAGTCGCCTTTTCAGGTTTTCGACTTGCCGGGTGTACAATTTTTTCCTTTTATCCCTAATTTTTGCCCGAACCTTTCTTTCTGTTTTTCGGTTCGCCGGGATGCCCATTTTTGCCTGGACTATTTTATTCTTTTCGTCCAGCGGGTCTCTTTACACGAAGTATTTTTTAACTGCGTCCGCATTCACAGGGGATGGAAAATCCTCGCCATCCATGGTCGTTAACAACAAGGCTCCACCAGAGAAAACCTTCTTGACCACGAATGGACCTTCATAATTCGGTGTCCATTTGCCCCTTCGATCGTTTTGAGGAGGAAGGATCCTTTTCAACACCATATCACCTACGTGATATACCCGAGGTCGCACCTTCTTGTCAAAAGCACGCTTCATCCTCTGCTGGTATAACTGCCCATGACAGATGGCTGCCAGCCTCTTTTCCTCAATTAGGCTCAACTCTTCGTACCGGGTCCTTACCCATTTCGTCTCTTGCAATTTCACGTCCATCAGGACTCTCAGAGAGGGGATCTGAACCTCCAATGGGTAGCACGGCTTCCATCCCATATACCAAGCTAGCAAGGTCGTTGCCCCAGCAAGCTCACGCACCGAAGATCGATACCCAAGATACAAACTTCGTACTCAGCCACCCTTGCTGGTGCATTCAAATGCTAACCTGGAAACGAAGGGAACATGGGATCCCTTTGGCGTAACCAAAGCAGCGCTAACTCCTTCACATTAACCTTCCCCATCAGACATCAGAATCCGTTTGGATTCAGGGTCAGGCCCCTCCTCCGGGATCGGTTACTCTCAATCGTTCGATTGGAGCACCTCGAGATGTCCTCATCAGCGAATTCAAACTTCATCGGTTGACAATCCTCAATGGGTTGCGGAGTGACGTAATCAGACAATACACTCCCCTTGATTGCTTTCTGAGAGGTATATCGAATATCGTGTTCAAACAAAATCATTGGCCCTTTCGCAACCCGTCCGGTTACTGCTAGCTCTTCAGATATGTACTTGATCAGATCCATCTCGAAATCCACAAAGTGGTATGAACCAGCACATACTGTCTCAGTCGGCGAGCAGCCTATGCCAAAGTACATCAAGTTCCCCGAGCAGTGAATGTATTGTTTCACAGTCGGTAAACTTTTTGCTAAGGTAGTATATGGCATGCTCTTTTCGACCAGACTCGTCATGCTGCCCCAATACACACCCCATAGACCCCTCGAGGACTGTCAGGTACAGAATTAACGGTCTTCCCTCCACAGGAGGCATCAGAATCGGAGGCTCCTGCAAATACTCTTTTATTCTTTCAAATGCCGCTTGGCAATCATCATTCCACCTGACCGTTTGATCTTTTCTCAACAATTTGAATATCGGTTCGCACGTGGCTGTTAGATGAGATATGAACCGTGAAATGTAGTTCAATCTACCTAAGAAACCACGAACCTCCTTCTCTTTCTCGGTTCAGGCATTTCTCTTATTGCTTTTACTTTTGCAGGATCAACCTCGATTCCTTTCTCACTCACAATGAACCCCAGCAATTTACCGGACCGCACTCCGAACGTGCACTTGTTCGGATTCAACCTCAGTCTGAATTGTCTCAGCCGGTCGAACAACTTGGCCAAATCTACCAAATGCCCCTCTTCTGTTTGGGACTTTGCTATCATGTCATCAACATAGCATTCAATTTCATGATGAATCATATCATGAAACAAAGTCACCATGGCCCTCTGATAAGTAGCACCGGCGTTCTTGAGACCGAATGGCATCACCTTATAACAAAAGGTACCCCATGGTGTAATGAACGTTGTTTTCTCCATATCATCTGGCGACATTTTGATTTGATTATAGCCAGAAAAGCCATCCATGAAGGAAAACACCGAGAATTGAGCTGTATTATCTACCAACACATCAATGTGAGGTAATGGAAAATCATCTTTCGGACTAGCTCTGTTCAGATCCCGGTAGTCCACACACATTCTCACTTTACCATCTTTCTTCGGGACTGGCACAATGTTCGCAACCCATGGCGGATAATTAGTGACAGCAAGGAAACCAGCATCCCACTGCTTCTGCACCTCTTCTTTAATCTTCATTGCCATGTCAGGTCGAGTTCTGCGCAACTTCTGCTTCACTGGAGGACAATCTGCTCTCAACGGTAGCTTGTGCACAACAATATCGGTATCCAATCCTGGCATATCTTGATAAGACCAGGCAAAGATGTCGACATACTCTTTCAACAATGCCACCATTCTGCTCTTGACACTTTCCTCCAAAGCAGCCTCGATTTTCACCTCTTTCTTAACCTCATCGGTACCCAAATTTACGACCTCAATCGGCTCTTCATGCGGCTGAATCACCTTCTCCTCTTGTTTCAACAACCTGGCTAATTCCCCTGGCAGTTCACAACCTTCTTCGTCTTCTTCTTCAGCAAGATAGATTGGATTGTCGAAGTCATACAAGGGTGTAACAGGGTTGTTATCAATGAGATCCGGAGAAGAATCGCATCTGCATGAATGTTGATTCATGCATTGCTTTAGAACCGGTGTGAGAAATGGAAAAAGAAAAATGAAAACATTGCCATTTTTATTTTGTTTTTATTTTTAAACTGCAAAAATAAATGAAAAACAGGGAACGCCGCTTTTAATTGAAAAACATCCTTTTATTCATGATGCAAATTTGCAAATTTAAACATGAGGTGGCCCTTACAATGAACCATTACGTGTCGGGCAACACATAAGGCTTTCATGCATATAAAATGAAAACAAGAAAAATATTACTCTTCAAGGAGAGTGACCCGGATGATCTCTTCAGCCTTCCAGTTCTGGATTTCCATCCCTGGTGCGCACGGCTTTATCCACCGGTCCATGTCACAGTCGCTATCAGCATCTTCACCCATCATGCAAATATGATCCGGATCCAGCATTCCGGCGCTTGTGAAGGTTACCGACGTACGACGTCCTCTGCCCTGTCCTGAGCCTCGGCCCGGCTGATACCCCACTCCAAATCGGTCCTTCTTCGCGGGGACCTCCATCATTCTGCCCCAACCAGGAGCCTCTCCACTCTTAACCACCTCGGCGGCCTGCTTATACGAAGCTATGGACGGTTTCTCCTCTTCCTGTTTAGCAAACAGAGCATTCTCCACCTTAACGGTTTCGAAAGCCTGACTGGGTGTCTCCCAGATCTCACCATCCATCTCCACATATTTGAAAGAGGACAGGTGGCTGACAAATATGTCCTCCTCTCCACAAACAGTGACAACCTGACCTTCCCAGATATACTTTAGTTTCTGGTGCAAAGTCGAGGTAACTGCCCCAGCAGCATGAATCCACGGTCTACCCAACAGGCAACTGTATGCCGGCTGAATATCCATGACATAGAATGTTGACTTAAACACCTCCGGTCCAATCTTCACTGGCAGCTCTACTTCTCCGAACACAGCCCTTTTTGACCCATCAAAAGCCCGCACAATCAAATCCGTCGGGGTCAAAATCAGCCCATCACAGTTCAGCTTTGCCAAGGCCTTCTTTGACAACACATTTAAGGAGGAGCCGGTATCAACCAGCACATGCGAAAGCACGGCTCCTTTACATTCCATTGCTATGTGTAATGCCCTGTTGTGATTCCTCCCATCCACCGTCAAGTCCATATCAGTGAAACCCAACCCATGACTAGCATGAACATTGGACACCACGGTCTCCAATTGATTAATAGTGATCTCTTGAGGAACATAAGCCTTCTTCAGAATTTTCAACAAAGCTTCCCTATGCCCCTCAGAGCTCAACAGCAATGATAGAATCGAGATTTTGGAAGGAGTCTGCTGCAGATGGTCCACCAATTTGTACTCTGACTTTTTGATGATTCTTAGAAATTCTTCAGCATCATCATCAAGTCTATCTTCCGACCCCGCAGACGTCGGTGTCACCACAGGAGTACTACTATCAACCACAGCCTTCCCTTTCGCCCTGGCTAAAGCCTCGGCCTTTTCTTTTTTCTCTTTTTCTTCTTCCCCTCTCCTCAACGCGTCAGGAGCAAATAACCTCCCACTGCGAGTGAAACCGTTGGGACCGGCATTATCCACCTTTAGCACGGTGGTTTCACTTGCAGTCTGATCTTCCACTACCTTCTCACCGTTACAATAGACCTCTCCACCATAGTGCCACGGCACGGCGTCATCTTTGTCGTAGGGAATTGGTCCAGGTACCGTGATGGTAACCGGAGCCGCTTCAGCAAGGTTTGACAAATCCACCGGGTCGAAGTAGATCGTTATGGTGGAGACTTCCTCTTTTCCTTTATCAGCCTTCTTCTCTATCACAATACTTCCTTGGTTCATCAGACCCTGGACAGTCTTCCTCAACAATATGCATCCCTCGGGAGCAACAGTGCACTCGGCACAACCAGAATCACAACCCGGGTAAACCCCATTCTTCAACAACTGCCTCTTAACCTTGGCCAGAGGAGTCTTCAACTGATCAATAGACAACAACCCAACTCGACCCTCCTCGGAGATTGCATTCACCCCCCTTTGACCATGCGCGGGCATGGGATTTGCATTGACATTGGGAGATGGTGCGAAATTAATTGCTTTTGAATCCACCAGGTCTTGAACTGTGTGCTTAAAAGCTTTACAGTTCTCAATGTTATGTCCAGGCGCACCTGAGTGGAATTCGCACTTTGCATTCTCATCATAATTAGCTGGCCTCTGATCAGGTCTCAAAGGTGCCAGCGTTCTCGTTTGCACAAGCCCCAAATCCTGTAACTTCTTAAACAGAAAAGCATAGGTCACCGGAGGTCGGTCAAATTGTCTGTCCACTGCTCTACCCCTCATCTGATAACCATCCCTCTGAGGCCTCTGCTGAAACGGTTGCCTCTGTTGCTGTTGTTGCTGCTGCGGCTGTTGTTCAGCAGGAATGGTTACCGCAGCAATGTGCTGGAAGTAACGATCCCTACTGGGTCCTCGTTGAGCATAGACAGCACTAGTATCTCCTTCTTTCTTCCTCTGACCCCCATTACCGAATGGTTTCTTTGTCCCTGAAGAAGAAGCAGAAGCGGTGCCCTGAATTTTGCCGAGCTTCAGCCAGCTCTCAATTCTCTCCCCAGCTACTACGATATCAGAAAAGTTGGTCACCGGACAACCAACCATCCTTTCAGCAAACGCCCCCTGCAGGGTCCCCATGAAAAGGTCAGACATCTCTCTATCCACAAGAGGGGGTTGCACTCTGGCAGCCAACTCTCTCCACCGTTGGGCATACTCCTTAAATCCTTTATTATTTTTCTGAGACATACCCTGCAGCTGGGTACGACTCGGAGCCATGTCAGCGTTGAACTGATATTGCTTGAAGAAAGCATCCCCAAGATCCTGCCAGTTCTTAATGTCCGAGGATTTCAACTTGGTATACCATTCCAGGGAACCTCCAGACAGACTGTCCTGGAAAAAGTACATCCACAGTTTCTGATCCATAGTGTACGCAGAAATTTTGCGGACGAAGGCCTGAAGGTGCGTCTCAGGGCAAGAACTTCCATTATATCGGTCAAATGTGGGCGCTTTAAACTTCTGTGGGATCACAATCCCCTCAACCAGCCCCATATTAGACATGTTCACCACCCCGGGAGTGGCATAGCTTTCCAACACTTTAATCTTCTCAGCCAGCAGCTGAATTTCCTTGTTCTGAGGCGGAGCACTGTAGGGAACGAACGGTTCATTCTGCATTGAAAACTGGTCAGCCTCCCTGTCTTCCTCCCTATCTTCATCAAACCCATAGAACGAAGGCAACATATTATCCTTCAAATTCTGCCCCGGTTGGCCACCAGCACCAGTATTATTCACCACACCAACAGTTGTTCTCTTTCCACCATCACGAGACCCCAGCCCCTGGTTGGAGACTCCATCCAGGTTAACCCCGTTGTTTGCTGCAGAAGCCCGCTCGAGCTTTTCAACTTTGTCAGCCAACGCCTTCTGACCAACTGCAAAACCTTGCATGATGTTGATCAGCTCGCTCATTTTATCCTTTAGCTCGAGAGTATCTGTGTTTGGGAGATCCATGAGTCTGGGAGTATTCCGCCTGGTGTAGTATCTGTGAGGGCGTGTTGAGTGCAAAGGTACAGTTCTACGAGCACGAGCAATGATTCCTGAAACAATCAAGCACGTTAGCAACAGATACCTGCAAAATAAAACACAGGTTATTATGATCAATGCATGAATGCAGTGTCTATCCATATGAAGGACACTTTGTCTCTCGACCCTGGTATCATTGAGACAAATAATAATCCGACATCCATATTCTGATATTCAGCATTTGATTTTATCGTGCAGATCGGAGATATGTGATTTAGCATGATACCCCCAACCATGTGTGTGCTTGTGTGAGTGCATACGGTAAAGCAAATAAAGCTTGAAAACCAATCACTGAATGAAAAATCACCATTACATAACAAAAAGTGCACAATAAGTGCCATAGTCATACATCGATTCAGATAAAATCAAATACAATCCTCCAGAGTCATGAAAGAAATACAAGCAAGTAGATTCCGTCAACAAGCCTGACGGTAATCCACACAAATGAAAGATCTAGCCGGATGAGGGTCCCACAGATGGCCCTATCTCGTCTTCCATCTTCGCGAACTCTACGGCGAACCTGAGCTCGGTGTTCTCCTGCTGCAATCTCCCAACTTCTTTCTGATGAATCTTCATCTGCCTGAAGTAGTGATCTCTCTCAACCCTGTAGTGATCCCTCTCAGCAACGATCTTCACATTCTCTGACTCCTTAACCTTCAGCTTTGCCTCCCATTCAGCAATAAGAACCCGGACTCGGTCATCCCTCTGATCTCTGACAAGGATTTGCCTCCTCTTCTCATCTTCAATGACTTTTGAAGCTCTAGCCAATCTCTCCTTAGTGATGTCGTGCTCCTTTGCTGAAGATGCCAAGGCCTGACTAATCTTCCCATAATAGGCTGTATCCATCTCAAAGCGCTTTGCTTCCAGAGCATGCCGCTTGTCTTGATCTTCCATCTTCACTTTGATCTCCTGATTAGCTGTCTGAAACCGAGCAACACTTCTCTCCAATTCAGCTTTCTCTGCAAGTAACTGATCTCTGGCCCTCTTCATCTCGAGGAATTCTTCCATGCTGACAGAAGAACTTGGACCCTCAATCCGAAGACACACAGGATCACCTCCAGGAAATGGTAGATGTGTAACCTCAATCCTCTTCCGTAACCAATCTTCGAATAGTGGAAAATACCGGCAGTTGACTTTGCCAAACGGAACCTTACCCTTCCTCTGAATGTTGCGCCATGCCCCAGACACTTGCATCAGCTTGGCCTGATTGCCCTCCACAGGAAAATAAAAGGACTCCTGAGTCTCACACTCAAGGGGAGGAACCTCCATAGCGAACCCCATCTGTCTCCTAAGAAGCGTCGGGTTGTAATTAATGCAACCCTGAACTCCTATAAGAGGCACATTGGGAAAAGTCCCACAACTATATATAAAATCCCGTCCAGCCAAACCATTATGAGTCCACGCTATATCGTCAGCCTGCAAACCCATCAACCTGAAGGACCACTTGACAGAAGGATCAAGATGAGCAAAAGCACCTCGGGAAGGCAAATACCCCATAAACCACCTGAAGAGCAACTGGGCGCAGCACCTGATCAAACCCCCACGCAGCTTCTCATTCCGATTATGGACCGAGTAGTAGACGTCTCCGATCAGAGTAGGGATAGGGTTTCTCTGCATGAACAACCTGATAGCATTATGGTCTACAAAATTCTTCTGATTAGGGAACAAGATAACTCCATAAATGCTCACGGCAATCAAAGCATAAACCGTCTTCCAATCACCCACAGAAGCATGTTCCTTGGCCTTAGATTCCAAGAAACCCAAGTGAAAACCCGGTAATTTTCCTTTCTCTTTCAAACCTTCCTTGACCATTTCCGGACTCAAATAAAGAGCACGGGAAATCCCAAGGACGTCAGGCTCTCCCCTAATAGAACAAAAAGGAATCTGATCTCGAATCGTGATACCCAGAATGCTAGCATAGTCCTCCATCAGAGGCCCCAACAAGTAATCTGGAAACACAAAGCATCTCAGCCCCGGGTCATAGAACTGGAGAAGGGTATGAACGGCGCTTCTGTCACTATCACTGAGTCTGAAAACCATCTTCAGAATACTACCGTATGCCTCTCTGAACATCCCCACATGGTCGGGTGTAATCAATGCTATCATATCCTTCAACTCGTCAATCTCAGGGTTGAAGAAACTGTAAGTAACATCACGCTTCAAACCGGGTCTCATATCTGAGCAGAAAGTCTCTCAACCAGGATCTCGATCAAAAGTGTCCCTGCATATGGGTAAACATGTGTTAGATGCAGGTAAATGCATTATGTAATGATGTTGATGAATGAATGCAATGCATTGCCATCCTCCAAGCCATCTGCTCCTCCATACTGAAACCTGGTCTCTGAACTGATCATAACCATCTGAGGGAAGCACAATCACCAATCCGACCCAAGGGTTCCGAAATAAACGGAAGAAAGATACATCATCATCATCATCATCATCATCAGAGATCCACTGAACAGACACCCATAACCATCTGAATCGGCCCGGGGAATCCTGAAATAAACGGATCCCCACTGATAAATATCACGGACAGCACTCCGGCGTCTCTGAAATAAACGGCCATAAATCCGACTTATAAATAGAACTATGATCCACAGAACAAAAAGTCACCATCTGAGTCACCATCTGATCATGCATCTGAAAGAATCACCCTCCCTTCACAGGTAAATTCTAAACAGGTCATCCTAAGGCGGACAATAGTCTCGACAATCGAGCAGAGATACTCAATGGGTTTGCCCTTTCGGGTGTGCCATTGCAGCTCTCCTGAGATCGTCTAAACCAAAGATCTGGGAAATGATCGGTCACCAGAGTCAATAATTCAGATGAAGTAACTATGCCAAAGTGGGGTACCCCACAGAGGAAAGCACTGTCAACTGAACCTCGTCCGGCTTGTGGTATGTCACGTTACAATAATATGCTGATTCAGCAAATGAGGAACACGAGACCACACTAGTCCTAGGTGTATACTCGGGCCTGGGTTTTAGCCCCACTCAAAACACCCACCCCAAATAGAGGAACCACCTGCACAGAGGACGGCAACAACATGATAGTATGATGCATGCAAATATTTATGCAAATATATACACTGGTTAGAATAATAAATGCAATAAATAAAGCAAAACAAGCAACCTAAACTATCCTAGAACGCTAGGAAGGACTCACTTAGGGAAGATGGACCAGCACAGGTCAACATCGTCTATAGTCCCCAGCAGAGTCGCCAGCTGTCGCATCCGCGAAAAAACAACCGGCGAGCGCTGAAATAAAAACACAACACAGAGCCGCCACTGCGCGTTATTTATCCCAAAATAGGGAAAGGAAACGCTCAGAGAAACCTGGAAAGGAAATGGTCTTGCGACCAAAGAGAAAGGGTAAGGGAGTCGGTTACGCAAGGGGAAGGTATTAGCACCCCTCACGTCCGTCGTACTCGACGGGATCCACGTTCTAAAAGAAAGAAAAGGTTGCTTAAAACATCACACACACACAGGGAACGCAGGTGGGGTTAAGAGAAGGGAGCTCGATAGGACATCGCATCCTATGCCTACATATCTCGTCTGGAACGAGAATCAGAGCCACTGTAGTTCGACTTACGCACGCCAAACAACACAAAACGAATAAACGCACAAGGGTGGCAAACATGGAGCCCGACAACCACTCGATGGAATTACGTCAGCATCCGAACCAAAACACGCACAAAACGGCAAACGTGGAGCCCGACTGCCAATCAATGGACTTACGTCAGCATCCGAGCCAAACACACAATCAGATAACAAGCAAACACACACAAAAAAGAAAAAAAGTGCCCGGAGAGGTCTCGCACGACCCCCTGCCTACATACCTCGTCTGGAACGAGGATCAGGGCGATGTAGTTCCCCCTCAAGGGAAAGAAAATCTAGCCAGAAACCAAGGGAAGACACACTACCAGGGAGCTGGACTCGAGCCTAGCGTTGTCATGCATCATTACCCTACGTTCAGGTTTCTACCTACTTGCACAACTGCAAGTTAATCCTATCCAGGAAGAAAGCAAGCATACAAGCATACAGGCAATTCAAGCATTTCAAGTAAACATGTCAAATATTCACATAGCACACACTATAGCCAATCAAGAGGGCTCAAACAATGGGTTTGACTGCCTAGGCAAGTCATCTGTACATGGGTAGATTCGCTCTTAACCTTGCCATTACGAGGCTAAGGTGAAGCAGATGAAAGGTGAAGTGAGGATGAGACCTCACAGCTCTTATCCCTGACCAGGGAGAGCTTCAGACAAAGGAGCGTGGGTCCAGAATGGAGGGACCCTTCTACGCTCAAAGACTCTGACTTGATTGTGCAACAGCACAGGATCTTGGGTTTGTGTCCCAATGCATCAACACACAGCCGTGTGAGCAGAGGGACGACTCACAGAATAGTGGGGGATAGATTGCATATCCCTTTGATCCACCAATTGCCTCATAGAGGTCTTTACCTGCTTGGCACAAATGTAAAGATCCACAAACAACGCCTCTTAAGGAGGACTTCAGACAGTTGCCTGGCCAAGTAACAGGCCAGGTCTTCCAGACTACATGAAGAATAGAAGTCCTACCTCAAGTGGTTTAAAAACCAAGCAACAGCAAGCAAGTTCTTAAAGAACTGTAAGCAACTAAATGTACCTGAAAACAATCAAGTATCATCAGTACTCAGACAGACAACAATAAACAGCAAATGTTAATCAGTCAGACTATACAAACAACACAAGCACATAAATGCAAGCTACAAGCTCAAGCTCAAGCTTCACAACCTACAAAACAAAGTTATGTTAGTTCTCCACATCAAACAAATTCAATTTTATTGACTTGAGTCATTCTCCTTAAGCTTTGTGCATTTCATCCTGAAAAGTCAAACCAAATGTGAGAAACTGGACCACTAGGCCAAGCCTAGGGTCCAAAAGGGAGAAAAAATTCTAAACAGCAAGCAATTCTCAACCAAAATCAAATTAATGCAAATAGAAAGCAAATGCAATTGATCCCATATCCATATCATTCATCATTTTCATTTCATGCACAATTTGGTACAAACTAAGTCAAATGCAACACCAAATGTCCAAACAGAATAACTTCAATCAAAAGCATATCAAAACAATTCCAAAAATCCTCAAATAATTCACACCTAAACAGGACATATTCAAGGTGTAGCATGTCAATTTTCAGCTCAATTGGACAAAAGGAACTAGGCCAATGAAAATCAAGAAATCCAGACACAATTATTCAAGCCAATTCATAGCATCAACCCAAGCATTCACTTCAAAAATTCATAAATCAGTGAAATCAATTAAGAAATGAATGGGACCAAAACAGTGATGTTCTACAATGCGTCTATAATCAGCATACCAAATTTCACTTTCATCCAAAACCATATGAGAATTTGACACAAGATATACAAACATGTGTCATACAAGCTTGCACAATGAGCATACATTGAAGAAAATTATCAATCAATTGGAAAATGCCATAGAAAAATTCAGAACAATTCACATGTTATCTTGACATATCAATGATCATCCATGCAAAATTTCAATCCAATCCAACAATCCTAGGCCAGGCAAAAGAATTCATGAAGTTGACCTAGCTAGGTGTGACACAAATTGTCACACCTAGATTCAAAAAATCATAACTCAATCATCAGGTATCCAAAAATCACAAACTTTACATGGAAATCACCATCAACATGTCCAGAATGAGCATAAAAAATTTCAATCATTTCCTTTAATGTATGAGCATTTCACATTGAAAATGGCAAAACATGTAGAAATTACACACAAGTCAAAGATCTATAGTCCAAGTCAACAATTCACCATGCACAACTTGTGAAACCATGCTCATAAAAAACTAGAGAAAAAATAGGATCCAACAAAAAAAACCTCATAAGTTTTGGACTTGTCAATATTTTTCTATGATTTTTCTAAGTTTGTTAAATTATTGAATGATTATTAAAATGTAATACGAATTAATTAATTAAATTAATGGCAGTTTCGTAAATAACATGTCCAAGGCCAAATTCATTAATTCGGTGGCAGCGCGTTATTGGTGCTTCATGGAGGGAAACAGAATTCAAACGGAAACCAGCACTGTAGCGAATCAAACGGTGAAAAAAATCCAGAACTCTCTTCCTTCTTCGCACGCGTGTGTTCTTCAACGGCAGCATCAGCCTCGAGCAATTCTTCACCAAATCAAACAAATGATACATGTTTGGAAAGGTCTAAGCATGTAGATTAAGGATATGCTAACGCTTTTGCCTAACTCTCACTATATCTCACGGATCGATCAATTAAAGTTTCACACTCAAAACTTGAAAACGCGATATCTCTCTCTACAATCAACCAATCCACAAACCACAACTTGCATCGTATTCTACGTTGAACAATCTTTCAAAAGCATATAACAATTTAAGAAATGATGATGTTCGAATTCTAACCTTAAGTTGAAGACAGAAGTGATTCCTTGAACTTTTGCGCGCAACAATCCAAAACAGATGAAGAAGATGCTTCAGGAAGGTAATTGGAGAAGATAGAACAGCTCGAGAATGCTCCAATTATGAGAAATCGAAATTTGCCATTGATGAGCTCCTTTGCAACAGTTGAGATTCGTGAGGTTTCTTGATGCCACTTGCCAAAACAGTTTGAGAGGAAGATGAATGGAGGAGGAAGCAAAAAGAATTTCGGATTTTGGTGGAGAATTGGAAGAGTTTTGTTGAATTTGCTCTTGAATGTTCTTGAACTTTTGGAGAATTTGGAGGGAAAAGTTTGTTGAGTTTCTTGTAAATTGTGATTGTAATCAGAAGTTAGTTATGATTATGAATATATACTTCCAATTAATCAGCTCTTAATCATCCAATTAGCAAAAGTGAATGGTAATTAGCAACATGTCATTTTCAAAGCAAGGGCAAAAATGCCATTTCACAACAGGCCAATGACAGCTCATTTGACAGCTCACACATGCTCTAAATATCTGTTATGATGTGTTGCAACTTGTCCCACATTGATTGGCCATGTAATTTTGATTTTCACTATGTCATGGCAAATGGTATAATTTCAAGTGCATTTCAAAAGTGAATTGTTCAAATATTGCACCTTGACATGTTATGACCATTCAAACAATTTTCAAATTGCATTTGTGAGGTGTTGCAAAAATCCCCATTCCAAAATTCTCATTATTTCTCAAGTTGGACCATTTTGCCCCTGGATTTTTAACTGTACACTTGAAAATTGACTTTTTGCATTGACCATTTTTGATGAATTCCAATTATACACCATGAAAGTACATGTCAAATGGAGTTTGTACATAAAAGGATCACCCAATTTGGACACTCCACGTGGAAGTTATGCCCCTCTGATTATGGGTCACTTTTGAAATTGAATGGGCCATAACTTGCCAACCATACATGGGAATTTCAAGTTCTTGGACTTTTTGGAAAGGTGAGACCAAGATCTACAACTTTCATGTTGAACAAATTTTCATTTGAAGCTTCCTTGGACATGTAATTTTGGGGTCAAAAACTTTCCATTTTTGGAAACTTCCATTACAAGTCACCTTCTCTTTTTGGCAATTTTTGTTCTGACCTGATTTTCTCCATTCTTGAGCTTTGAAATGTCAAATAACACTTGTTTCAACATGAATGAAGTGTATCCAACTCAATCCCACCTCCAAATCCATTAAATCATGCACAGTTGACCACAGTTGACTTTTCCAACTGATAGATGAATTTGGCAATGCATAGATCAATCTGAGCCCCAACCTTCTGATGAAATGGCCCAAGGGTGAAACCCTAGCCTCCATAAGCTCAATAAAATCATGAAATGATCCCCATCCTCTTAGCTATGCCCTGATTGGCCCAATGCAACTGATTAGGGTTGACCAGTGGTCAAAACCCTAATCTCAAGGAATCTGCTTCAACACTTGATGATATCAAACCATGATGATGATGATGAATCATTGCAAACAAGATGAAGACCAATCTCCTTTGAGAATCATGAAACCCTAATTTGGACCTCCACATCCTCAGATGATTAATGACCAGTCCAATAAAACCCTAGCTTGCACTTTGACTTCCTCATCTTCTGATCAAGACTTGGGAGAATGGCTTGCACAATGTAACCACATGATATACAATATGCAATGCCTAATGACCTAAAAAATGATATGTAATATGTTATGCTAGTCCCAAGAGAGGAGGGCAAATTTTGAGGTGTTACAAGAAGCAGTATGCTCAATCTTCCCAATCATATCGATGCCCCACATCGCGAACGGCCAAGGCGAATTCATGACATTCAGAGGACTTGGTGGTACATGCACCTTATCAGCATAGATCTGACACTTATGGCATTTCCGAGCGTACTTGAAACAATCGGATTCCATAGTCATCTAATAATAACCGGCTCTCAACAATTTCTTGGACATTGCATGACCACCAGCATGGGTACCAAAAGATCCTTCATGCACTTCTTGCACCAACATGTCTGCTTCGTGTCTATCCACGCATCTGAGCAGAACCATGTCGAAGTTCCTCTTGTACAACACGTCATCCTGATTCAAATAAAAGCTTCCAGCTAGCCTTCTCAGGGTTTTCTTGTCATTCTTTGACGCTCCTTCAGGATACTCCTGGCTCTTGAGGAAATTCTTGATATCATAGTACCACGGCTTCTCATCAACAACAGACTCGGCTGCAAACACGTACGCAGGCCTCTCGAGTCGATTCACCGCAACATGTGGCACATGATTCCACTAATGAACCTTGATCATAGAAGACAAAGTAGCCAAGGCATCAGCCATCTGATTTTCATCCCGGGGGACATGATACAACTTCACCTTCTTGAAGAACGTCAGTATTCTTCTGGTGTAATCTCGATAAGGAATCAAATGCGGCTGATTGGTATTCCAATCTCCATTGACCTGGTTAATCACTAGAACGGAATCTCCATATATGTCCAGAGTTTTGATCCTTAGATCGATGGCTTCTTCGATACCCATGATACAAGCCTCATACTCAGCCTCGTTGTTGGTTACATCAAAAGTCAGTCTAGTAGAAAAAGGTCTATGAGCACCTTTTGGATTGATAAGCTCTGCCCCAACACCGTTGCCATTCACATTCACAGCCCCATCAAACATCAGGGTCCACTTTTCATCAGGATCCGGTCCTTCCTCGACAAGAGGCTCTTCACAGTCTTTCATCTTTAGATACATGATGATTCATCAGGGAATTCAAACATCATTGGCTGATAATCCTCGATCGGTTGCTCGTTGGCAGAGATTCTGGGTTCGATCCCCAGCAGAGTCGCTAGCTGTCGCACTACGCAAAAAACCGGCGGGAAAAAGAAACAACAGAGCCGCCACCGTGCGTTATTTATCCCAAAAGAGGGAAAGGAAACGCTCAAAGTAAACCTGGAAAGGAATGGTCTCGCGACCAGAGAAAGATGGGATCGGGAGTCGGTTATGCGAAGGGAAGGTATTAGCACCCCTACGCATCCGTCGTACTCGACGGGATCCACGCTCAGAAAGAATAGAAGGAAGGTTGCTAGATAACTGCTCAAAACTGCACAAGCTGGAAGGAAACGCAGAAAAGACGGAAGAAACGGACTCGGCAGGATATCGCATCCTGGGCCTACGTAGTCTGTCAGACACAGACATCAGAGTCGACGTAGTTCGGGATAGAGGAAAACGTGCTCGCTAGGATGTCGCATCCTATGCATACGTATCTTCTCTAACCAGAGAAAGAATCAGAGCACTCGTAGCTCGGCTAACGCACGCCAAACAAAACACAAACACAAACAGGAAACCGACTGCCAATCGCTGGACTTACGTCAGACTCCACACAAACAGGCAAACATGGAAACCGAATGCCAATCGCTGGACTTACATCAGACTCCGAACAAACAACACACACAAAGAGGTTGAAAAAGAAAAAAGGCGCCCGGAGAGATCAGCTCATCTCCTGCCTACGTACCTCATCTGGTATGAGGATCAGGGCGACATAGTTCCCCTTAACAGGGAAAGAACTTCTAACCTAACCAGAGGCAAAGGGAGATAACAGACTACTAGGGAGACTACGACTCGAGCCTAGAAGTTGTCATGCATACGATCCCTATGTTAAGGTTTCTATCCTAACTTGCACAGAAAGCAAGCTAGCCTAAACAGCACAATTAAACACAAGCAAGCACACACACTATATGCAAACAAGTGGCTCACACAAGGCTAGGCTTTAGTCAAGGGGTCATGTCAACCTCGACAAACAAGCCAACTGGAATGGGGTGTTTTTAGCTTTTAACCCTAACATTGAGAGTTAGGGTGAAGCAGATGAAATGAGAAGTGAGGGTAAGACCTCACAGCTCTTATCCCTGGCCTGGGAAAGCTTGACTCAAAATAGAAAGTGTGGGAGTTCAGAATGTAGGAACTCTTCTCCACAGATGACTGACACAACAAGATCTTGAGCTCTTATTCACAATGCATCAACACCTGGTGTGAGCAAAGTGAATGACACAACTGAATAGCAAGGGATGGATTGCACATCCCTTGTATCTGCCAATTGCCTCTGAAGAGGTCTTTATCTGCTTGGCACAAAATTAAACAAACACAAGCATTGCCTCTTAAGGAGGGCTTCAGACAGGTGCCTGCCCACATAACAGGACAGGTCTTCCAGACTACATGAAGTTAGAAGATTATACCTCAGTGGTAAGCAAACCACAAGCTAGCAAAGCAAAGTTCAAATGAACTTAAAGTAACTTAGGTACCTGTGAAAACAACTAAACCAATCAGTTCAAATGTACAGACAAACAATCAATAATTAATATCACACAGACAGACAAATCCAATCAGGCAACAATGGTGCAAGGCATTAGGCAAACACAAATGAATTGTCCTCAAAGCCTACAAAACACACAATGTTAGCAAATAACAACAAAGGACCAAGCTCAAATGAAGGAGCATCATCACTCATGGAGATGTATACTTGAACCTGAAATTCACAATCCAAATGGTAAGTCCAAACCACTAGGTCAAAGCCTAGGGTCAAAAGAGGATCAAAAATCCTAAACAGAAGCTCAAACTTGACATGAAGCATGTTTAATCACTCAAGAATAAGTCCTAAAAAAACCAAATCATAATCATCATGCAAGTTCATTTCATGTGCAAGCTAAGTCAAAGACCAATTCAAGGCATCCAAATAATCAACATGAATGAAAATTCTCAATCAAAACAGAAATGATTCAAATAAATATGGAAAACTTCATGAGCAATCAAGACAACCACAACATTCATCACACAAAAAATCAGAAGCATTGGAGATTATTTGGCATGGCAATCACATTGTACAAGTCAGACAACCAAATGTGTGACACAAATTGTCACACCAAGTTAGCACAAGCATAAAACAGAAATGATACATGAGAAAAATATCAAACCAAAGCCAAAATGTCCTTCAATATGTCTAGAATTAGCATGCAAAATTTCAAGCTCGTTGGATAAGAAACAAGCATTTTACAATAAGATAAGCAAGGCAAGGTCAAAAATGGATACATGCTCACATAACCTAGCACCAAATAAAATCCAGCCGTGCACAATTTTCCAAGTAATGATCATAAAAAACTAGACAGAATAAGGAGCATTTTGCAAAAAATTGGGATGAAATTGATGCATTTTTCTATTTTATATGATTTTTTGAAGTTTGGGAAAAATTTGAAATTAAAACATGAATAAGCATGGCACAATATGTGAAAAATGATGAAGCATTTGAAAAGTTCACTCGGCCAGGATCGAACCTGGCACAAATTTGAATTTGGCACCTAAGCGAAACGGCAGCGTTTCAACCTAAAACACTAGCGCCCAGAATTCCCAGAATTTTCGTAGCTAACTCAAAATTTCGTAGCAAATCCATAGCGAACTGGTAGCGAAATCTGGAAACGTGATGATCTTCATCTTCCTCATGAAGATGAAGACGAACTTCAAAGGCCAATTTCCAGAAAATCTAAAAAAACGTCCAGAAATCAACAAAACATATGCCATTCGATTCCTTGTTCCATGTACATCAAAGATCAACAATCATTTAAACATAATTCATAATAACAAGATCAAATCGAAGGAATTAAGATTTGTGCACAAAACTTGAAACTCATATATCTTCATGGATAATGCACCATTTCACTCGAACTTTATATCAGAATGATCACCAATCAAAGATCTACATGAATATCACAATGAATTTCAAAATTAAAAGGCTCGAATCATGACCTCTTGAAGAGCAGTAAGCTGAAATCGTGCTATCCAAGGCTTGTAATGGTTCCAAACGCTTCTACAATGCTTGTGGAGATGATTGATGGAAAAATTGCAGCTCAAACAAGCACGAATCCAGTTAATTTTGAAATCTCCATTGAACCTTCAAGCTTCATGTATGAACAAATATGGCGCGAATGCTTCCAATTCCACGTCCAATCTTGCTCAGAACGGCTTCCTCATCATGAATCCAACAAGAGCAATGGCTTTTGTGTGAAGAATTTGGAAATATTTTTGAGAGAAAAATTTGGTTGATTCCAAGATTTAGATCTGAAAATGTGTGTTAATCATGAAAGCAGTTGTGATTAACAATATATAGGTCCTGCTAATGATGCTGAAAACCTGTTTAAGCCAAATGCAATTGAGATTAGCAACTTATGAGGTGTATGTACAAAATTAGATTTTCACCTCATGCACTTCATGCATGCGTGAACAGTGCGCAACTCTGACCCAAAACCTCTTAAACAAGGCCCATGCACACTTATGGATTGGTATTTTATGCATATAATCATCCAAATTAATTTTATGAAATTTCCTTTCAAAAACTTCATGAGTGAGCACATGATCATGCAAGGGAATTTCATGCCATGTAATGAGATGTTTGGAAACTACAAGTCATGATGAACAAAATGCAAAAAGAACCACTCATTTTGGAGCCTTGGTTCAAAAGTTATGCCCATTTGAATTTTTAAACACACTTTGCCATGATTGGATCATAACTCCTTAACCATTCATTAGAAATTCATGATCTTGGACTTTTTGGAAATGGGAGAGAAATATATTCAACTTTCATGTTGGACAAAAATTAATTTGAAGCTTTCTTGATGATGTAAAAATGAGTTGAAGTTGGTCTAAAACCTTTCCATTTTTGGAAATTTCAAATTACAGGTCACTTGCTATTTTGGGAAAGTCTTGACTTGACTTCAAATTCTTCAATGTGAGTGTTTGAAATGTCAAATAAGACTTGTTTGAACATGAATGAAGCCTCTCTAATCACTTCCCACCTCCAAATCCACAGTTGACTTTGCAGTTGACTTTTGTTGACTTCTATGGGCCTCAGATGATTTGGTCATGCACTGATGAGTTCTGAGCCTTCAACACTTGGCCAAGTTTATTCAAAATGATCCTTGATTCATGTGAGCTCATTGGAACCACCCTAGGGCTTTCATCTTATGGAAAATGCTCTTGTTGTCTTGCACAATTGAATCTCCTGACCAGTCTTGTCTGATGAGATGTATCATGCTATGCAATGCTAATGCAATCTTAATGACCTAAAAAATGAAATGAATACAAATGGGATGTGCAAATTTGAGGTGCTACACTAAGGAAGAAAGGGATCGTATGAATAAGATTCCATATGCATCTACAATAGGATATATCATGTATGTCATGTTATGTACTCGACCAGATGTCTCGTATGCTTTAAGTGCAACGAGTAGGTACCAATCTAATCCCGGTGATGCTCATTGGGCAGCTATCAAGAATATACTTAAGTATTTGAGAAGGACTAAGGACTCATTCTTGATATATGGAGGTTAGGAAGAGCTTGATCTAATTGGATACACCGATGCTAGCTTCCAGACCTATAAGGATGACTTTAGATTGCAATCTGGTTATGTGTTTTGCTTAAACGGTGGCGTTGTGAGCTCGAAAAGTTTAAAGAAAGATACAGTTGTTGATTCTACAACCAAGACCGAGTATTTTGCTGCCTCAAGTGCAGCAAAGGAAGTTGTTTGGATCAAAAAGTTCATTAGTGAACTTGGCATAGTTCCTAATGTTATGGATCCCATTGATCTCTATTGTGATAATAATGGTGCTATCGCACAAGCTAAGGAGCCTAGATCTCACCAACGGTCCAAACACATACTTAGGCATTATCACCTCATTCGAGAGATAATAGATAGAGGAGATGTGAAAATATGCAGAGTACCTACACTTGACAATTTTGCTGACCCACTGACAAAGCCTCTTGCGCAGCAGAAGCATGATGACCATACTAGATCTATGGGCATTAGGGGTATGTCTGATTGGCTCTAGTGCTAGTAGGAGATTGTTGGTGTAAGCCCTATAGGCCAATACTTTTGGTACTTGTATCAAATTATTTATTAATGATAAAAGGCTTTTTCTTTATTATGTTTGTTTAATAAAGTCCCTAGAATAGATAGTCCATTTAATGTATCAAGTGTGACTTAATCATTAGATCTCATTAAACATAAGGACACTATTCTTAAAGTATTTGTAGTCGAGCTTTGTTGTGAAGTGGGATAACATTAAAGCATTAAGACTATTATGTATATAGACTGATGATCACATCTCATGGATCATGCATAATGAGTTATCAAGTCTTAAACATAGGTATGAATATTAGGAGTAATATTTATACTGGATGGACCCGCTATGAAAATACCATATAGAATGTTATGCAAAGTGTCATAAGTTATTCTCATGGTGATAGTGGTGTATACCACCCTTCGACCTGAAACCACTATGGACCCTATATGTAGAATCGAGTGCTTTATTGTTGATCAAACATTATCCGTAATTGGATAACCATAAATACAGTTGATGGGTACTCCACGAAGCATGCTAAGGGACATGAGTGACCTAGATGGAATTTTCCCATCCTGCGTAATAGGATAAATGTTTACGAGCCCAATATTGAACTGGACAAGGATGGCACGGTTTATGCCTTGTGTTCAATATAGACATAGAGGAAAAAGGGTAATTGTACACATAAGAATTATCACAAAAGGATTTGTTAGATCACATGACATTTGCGTGTCTTGGGTAGCAGTGATGTGTTGCTAGATACCGCTCACTGTTTATTATGTTAAATACGTGATTTAATATAATTACCAATATCGCAAAAACATACAAGGTCACACACAAAGGACGGATTGATGAGAGATAGAGTAAATACGGAACACAGTAAGGTACGGTGCGCTTAAGTGAATTGTAGAACATCGTAAGGTATGGTGCACTTAAGTAGAATACGAAATATGGTAATGTATCGCGCGCTTAAGTGATTTTGGTATATCATAAGATATGGGTCACATATACTTAAGTGGACTTTTTAGCTTGCAGCCCACACAACTGGTTCTATAAATAGAACCATTATGCGGAAGCATTTGACTAGATGAAAAATTTGTTTCTCTATCTCTCTCACTCAAAGCCTTCATTCATAGTAGCTAGCACTGAGACTGAAGGAATCTGTTCGTGTGGACTGAGTAGAGGCGTTATTGTAAGACCCCAATTTTGACCCTAAGATCCCTCATGGCATCATAAACATTACATTTGTAGTGCCTCAAGGATCATAAGCATCTTGGCTCCTTACTCTTTGGGGTGGGATCTCTTGTGAGTTGGTTTGAGGTCACCAAGCATACTTGAATTGTATATCATTGTTTTTCTCATTTTTTATTCACTAACCAAAAGCACAAAAATATGTCACTAACATCTTTTGTTTGTAGTTTGAGCAGTGACAAGGTCCAAAGCTTCTAGGAGATCCTATGTGCATTGATATGGACAAGAGAAGATGAAAGCAAGCATGGAAATGGTTCCCAAAGCTTTCATCCATCAAATATTCCTCCAAAGTATCTTAATTCATCATTTTGATCAAAGCAAATCAAAGGGTTTGAGGCTTGTTTCCCAAGGAAACCCTAATTCATATGTTCATCAACTATGCCTTGCTCATGAAGCAACCTCAACCCATGGTAAAATACAATCAAGGGGAGTTCTTTAATTCATCATTTCATGCATATTTTAACTTATTTTAGTTCTCTTAATCATAAATTCATCAAGATATGAGGTTTGGACTTGAGAAGTTGATCAATAAATTCATCTGACTATTTTGAAATGCACTGAGACCTAACTTTTTATGTGTTTGTCAAATGGAGACGACCCCAAGATAAAACATGTTCTTAAGAACCATATGCACAACTTTCATGTTCATCAAAAATTTATTTGAAGCTTGGAAGGTCATCATCCATTCCAAGACATTATAGGTCATTTTGACTGAAACCCTAATTTTGGGTCAACTTCCCAAGGACATAACTCCTTCATTTTTCATGATTTTGAGGTGAGATAAAATGAATTGGAAAGCTTAAGGTGTCTACCTCAAATTTTATGTTGAGCAAATTTTCAAAATCTCAAAATAAACACATGTGATAATGCAAAACATTATAGGTCACTTTGGACCAAATGCATTGAAATGTGAAAAAGTCCAACTTCAAATGCCCATAACGTCTTCATCAAAAATCCAAATTATGCAAAATTTGAGTCCAAATTGATTATATTGAAAATATCTACAACTTTGATGTTGAAGATTTTGTCATTTGGAGCTTGTATCATTGAGACAGAAGGGCTTGAACTTTGGCTAATTTTGAAAATCTCACATATGCATGTTTTGCACCCTACACTTCAAGTCCAATTTTCATTAATTTCCAAGGCCCAAATGGAATTTTGATCAACATAACAAATGATCCTTATGCAATAAGCTTTCCAACCATTACTCATGAGGTGGTGTTCCTATTTTTAACATGGCATTTTCGAAGACTTGAATGTTATAGTGCATTTTTGGAAAATCATTTCATTTGCCTTGCATGAGCTAATACAGTCCAATCTTCACGTCCATTTTGCTTTCATCATGCATTAGCTTCCAATTCCAAGTGGAATTGGGCCCTCCATGCGCCTGTACAGGCCCATGCATGGAGGCCCTTTCCATTCATGCAAATTTTGAATCATGCATTTCAGATGCTTTCTCCTATAAATACCATGCATATGCTCTTCATTTCTTCAACCTTAAGGCGCCCCAATTGCTGCTGAACTGAAATCCTAGCCATCACTAAAGGAACTAATCCATTTTTCTTCAAATTTTTCAGATCTGAATTTTGATTTCATTGATCAATCTTCAGATCTCAAAGTTCCTAAACCTTCTCTCCTTGATCCATATTGTCTATTGTAAGCAAAAGCATCCAAAGATTGTGACTCAAAGCCTTGCAAATCAAAGGTTTACTTCAACTATTATTTTCTTCGAATCAGCTTGTATAATGCTCTATTTTCATTGTTGTTGTGTGATCTGAAGTCCTCTGCATAGAGGCAACATTGCTATGCTTTCAATTTTTGAAAATCATGAAGTTCATACGAACACCAAAGAATTTCCACTTCTGATTTCTCTCAATATAGAGATCTAGAATGGAATTGAGTCGTACAGGGGTGATGTACATCACCCCAGCTCTCGTTTGATGCCTGGATCGTGCCATTTGGTTACCATTTTTATTTCTGCAACTTTGGACATGGCCGGAAGTTGGTCGGAGAAGATGGTGGCGCTGGCCACCGTCTGGTCTCCAGATTCAATCAGATCCGTCCATTGCTTTTCCCAGATGCAATCACGTGTGTCCAATGTTATGACCTTTTATTAGGCTTGGTGTGTCGTTGTTGACTCGCGTGTATGGTGAGCGTGCGCTTCTTGGCCACGTGATGATCCACGTCAAATAATGAATCTTCATCCAACGTTCCACGTTTTTTCCTTATTTCTATTTTCTGATTTTATTTTCATTTTATTATTTTAATTCCATTTCACTTTAAAAATTCATATCTCTCTCATTATTGGTCCAAAAATTATGGGACCAATTTCATTCTTCTCCTTTTAATTTCTACTTTCTAAAAATGATTTTTAATATTTTTTATTTTGTCATTTGATATTTTTTAGTAATTTTCTCTTTTCTGGTTATTTTTAATTCATTTAAAATAGTTTTTGATATCCAAAAAATACAAAAATATTTTTCCAACCTCTTTGAATGATGATAGATCTATGAAAAATATTCTCATCAATTTATTAATTGATTTGAGATTTATTTGATATTTTAGTTCAATTAGGTTATTTTTATGCATTTTTAATTGATTTAAAATAGTTTCTGACTTTTAAAAATGCTGAAATTTTTGTCAAACTTTGTTTGACCTTGTTGAACTTGGGATAATTCACTTGGACTTTTCAAAGTTGATTTGAAGTGAGCTTGAAGTTTGACCTTTCTTTATTATTTTAATTCAAGTTTTATTTTAATATTAAAAAATGCCAAAAATATTTTATTTGTTTCTTGACCTCTAATCTTCATTTTGCTTATGTTTTCTATTGTTTGACCTTGATCTCCTCTATCTTTGGTCAATACTTGTTGATTATCTCATACCATTTCCATTAATGCACTTTAATTCTTCTTCTTCTTCTCTCTTTTTTCTTTTTGATCAATGAGTTAAAGATTGGTGGTTAGTATAGATACATGGAGGTTTAATCTTCCTTGGTTCAAATCTAATTCATCTTGATCATAGATCAAGTGAATGGCTTTACATTAAGGATAGGTTGCTTCCTAAATCATGCAAAGAACCTAAATCAATACAAGATCATTTCTCATCTTCTTTTTGGCATGGCAAGTTGTTGGAGTTTGATTCACTAATCAAGACCTCTAACTTATGTTGTTGCCTACATTATTATTGACCAGCCTCAGATGGTTGTGACTTCTACATAAGTCCAATTACGATTGCTTAACATAGCGCTAAATTGCCTTATGGCACACTAACTATTAACACTAACCATTAACCATTAACATTTAATTCTTGCACTTTACATTTATGCAATTTACTATTCTTGTACATATTATTCATTTGCGTTTTCCTTTTGCTCATTTGAGCACATGTTTATGTTATTGCAATTTGCCTTTTGCTCACTTGAGCACATAATTGTATATATATTATTGTGCTTGTGTCTTGTTTTGATTATTGTGGACCAAATGCAAAGAAATGGACAAATGGACTTAGTTTCTAGGATATTCCCTATGCAAAATTGGAGTAAAAGGACCTTAATGTTGAAGATGGATTAGAAGGACCAAACCTCTAAACTCACTCTTGTCCATTCTTGATTTACTTCATAGAACTCTTTGATGTGTGTGCTTTTATGCTAAGGGATCCTATGTGAGCTTAAATTGTAGAACCATTGTCATGTTCATCCAAAGTGAAAGATACAAGAGACATTGAGGATCTTCTAAGAGCTTGTTTGATTATGTTGATTTCTTGAGCTTACACTTATTTTTCTTGCATATTCCAAAGGATGGGAGCTACTTGGATCATCAATATGATCTCAAAAGAGGAACTCCATTTGTGGTCTTGTTTCTTATCCCTCATCTCTTGTATGATTAGGACTTTAGCCATTCTTCTTCTTCCCTCAACTCTAACCCAAGCCAAAACTTTTGTGCAAACATTTAATACTTCTTTTCAAACATTAGAAACCTAAGCCTTATGCTTTTGATTTTCCAACTTTTTTCATAACACTTATTTTGAATTGAATTTTTAAGTTAAATTTGACCATATTTTGTAAATACCTTTCATTGGTAAATATAACTCATTCAAGTACTTTTGTGGTTTCAATGGCCACTTCCTTAATCAAAACTTTTTCATAACCTTTAGCTATTAGGTTTGAGTTATCCTTGAGGTAGATATAATACTCACCTATATCCTTAGTGGTGGACAATGAGTCTTCCATGCTTATTATAGGGTTAACCCCTCACTAGCATGTCGAAGCTATCCTCACATGGTGGATTTGTGGTTTTAGGTTGAGTTTTCTCCCTTGGATAACAAAAGACCTTAAGGCTTTTGGACCAACCAATTCACCAACTCATTTTGAGATTTTTACCCCGAACTACGAGGTTTTGATCCTAATCTTTTTTAAGATGGTACGTAGGCAATGGGTTTATCCATCCAAACACAAAATATAAATAACTTGTATATTCTCTTCTCATCTCTTCAATCATATTTGCACAAATAATTTTTCACAAAATACCAACCTTACAACAAGTGTGAAAAGGGCTCCCTAGGAGTACCTAGGATGTTTTGGGTGCTTAAAACCTTCCCATTGCATAACCAACCCCCTTACCCCGATCTCTGACATTTTTACTAGTTTTTTATTCGATAAAACTTTTAGGTTTTTGTTCGCTTTCTAACAATTCCTTTGGATAAATAGAAGTGCGGTGGCGACTCGACTTGTATGATTTACCTTGGATTTAGTCAATATCTCTAATGGTAACGAATACCCCGCTACAGTTATCACCATTCAATGTTTGTGATCACTCCTTCGATCTGCATCAAGGGTTTCAATCGCCACAAAAGGTAATGATTCTATCACTGATCATGCCCATTCGTAAGGATCACTAATGGAGAAATTTTTAATTTCCGCTGCGTTTTGGATCGCTATTCTCCTTCAATCACCACGGTCCTTCGAAGGACCATGATAAAGGTGGCCTCGTTCTATCTACTTTTTATAGTAGTGGATGCTTACCCCTTTTCGTTCTTGACAACCTTGGCTAGTTTTCGAAAGGCAGCAAACACGTTTATTTCTAATATAAGAATTTTGTCCATGTATAACGAGAATAGTCATCCACAATTACAAGGGCATGAACATTTCCACTTATACTTACGGTTCTAGATGGGCCAACGATGTCCATGTGAAGCAGTTGCAAGGATAGGCTAGTAAAAACTATATTTTTAGATTTAAAAGAGGTAATTACATGCTTCGCTTTTTGGCATGCATCATATGATATTTTATTTTCAAAATGTAAGTTTAGCAAGTCCGTCTATGAGATCCTTGCAGACTAACTTGTTTAAGTGGCCCATCTGGATGTGGGATAACTCTTATGTCATAGCCAAGATTAACCCTTGTTAATAAGCATACATCATTTGAAGGAATTTTATTTAAATTCACTTTGTAGGTATTTCCACTTCTTGAGCTAGTAAATAGAGTTTAACTTTATTTTGATTTTATGACCCTAAAACCAGAAGAATAAATGTTACATTGTTACCTTTGTCATAAAGTTGACTTATACTGAGCAAAGCATGCTTAAGTCCTATTACCAGGAGGACTTTCCCAATATTTGGATTTGGAGACTTACTGATGGTGTCAAGACCTATAATTTTTCCCTTATTATCATCCCCATATAAGACAAATCTTCCTTCTTTGGGAAATAAGATGGAGAATAAGGTTTTGTCAATTGTCATATACTTTGAAAAATTGCTATCAAGATATCATTTAGTGTTTGAGTCTGTAAAGCATTCCGGAAAAGAAAAAGTTAGTTCTTAACTTTAGGTACTCATATCATCTCAGGCCCTTGTTTGTTAGTTTCATAATCAGTTTTCTTCCTTGTCTTAGAAATGTAAGCATTTTTCAGATTTAGATGATGCTTTAGCTTTATGTTCACAGTGTATCTTATAGAAGTATGAAGGGGGATGACCTTATTTACGTTCATGGCCTTTCTTAATGAAATAGGACATAGTAATGTAGCCTTCTTTATTGCAGTAGTTCCATTTTAATGTTTTACAGTGTGATGTAGTTTTGGTCGTACATATGTTCTTAAAATTATTACTATTGTTATTGGGATCATAACCTAATCTCGCTTTGTTGTCGGAGACTCTTTGATTTCCTAACAATACTTCTAAGTTATCTCTTTCTTTGGCGAACATGACAAGTATTTTTTTAAGATCCCAAATTTCATTTTTTTTAAATTGTCGCAGCTATCGCACATGTCAGTTTCATCATTTTTATTTGAAGTGGAAGAGTATTAGATGAAGTATTTTTGTTTCTCTCTAAGAAGTTATATCTCATTTTCAAGAGTTTTATTTTTAGATTCAAGAGAGAAGATAGTATATTTGGGTGTAGAAACAATTTGCTCTAGTTATTTGTTTTTATGTTAATCTTTTACATATTCTAAATAAATAATGATAGGAGAAGTAAGAGGTTACCTCATCATCTTAATAATTTTCTATTAGGCAGATGTTATATTTTTCTTCTTCATCATCCAAGGATTTCATATCGTTGTCTTCCCATGCAACATAAATCTTCTTCTTTTTCTGAGTTTTTCTGGATTTTTTATTTGTTTTCTTGAATAGTGGGCAATATGGTTTGATATTCCCTTTCTTTCCACAATTGTAGCATGTTGGAATGAATGGTGATTTTTATTCATCTTTTCCTTGCTCTTCCTTTTGATTTTTCTATTTCTTCAAAAATATCTTGAAATTCTCCACTATGAGATCCATGTCACCATCCAAGTCGGGTTCTTCAGCTTTAAGTGCTAGACTCCTGTTCTTCTTTTCTCCTTTTTCGTCTATGGAAATTATTTTGAGTTTCATTTCATGTTACTGAAATTTACCAAAGAGAGTGTGTATGTACATAGTCTCCAAATGCTTTAAATCACAAATCATAATGACTTTAGGTTGGCAACTATGTTTTAGGCATCTAAGAATTTTGATGACTAGTTCCCCATTTGAGAATGTTTTCTCAGAGTTATCATATGGTTCATGATGTAGGTAAATCGTGTTTTCATTTGACTTATGTTCTCTTCATGTTTCATTTGGAAGATTTCATACGCATTAGTTAATGTGTCCAATCTTGACCTTTTTACCTCAGTAGTACCTTCATGGATAATTTGGAAGATGTCTAATATTTCTTTAGTAGTTTCGCAGTGAGAAACTCGCAAGAAATCATCTAGACCGAGAGTGGTAGTGATGATATTCTTTGATTGCAAACCATGTTGTACATTCTCTTTGGCCCAATCCTTTTTATATTTTTCTACTACGACACTGTTTTACAAATACCACGATTTGTCCCTTCTATGAAAATTTTCATTTTCTCTTCCCGTAAACCATACCCTTCTCAATTTAAGGATGGAGGTTTATTTAGTGAATAGCTTGAAGACATTTTTTCTCCTGAGACGATTAATCCTTAACAAGATTTAGACTCTGACACCACTTGTTGGACAAGTGACTTCAAGCACAAGAGAGGGTGGATTGTGGTGTTTAAAATTCGTGATTAATTTTGTACTTTTATCGATTAAGAATGTATTAGTAATTTTGGTTGAGTGAGTTGTAATGAAAATAAAATAAAGAAAGTAAATTGCAGAAACTAAAAGGATAGGGTTAGAGAGATTGCATTAGGGATTTATATAGGTTTGGTCGAACGTTGACCTAGTCCTTTCCATAAGAGATCTTCTTGAGATTTTGACTATAAACTTTAAGCTTTTAAAGGTTATGCCCACAAACCTTAGTTCAATCTGATCTTAATATTTTTACAAGCTTATCCCTAACTAATGACAACTTTTACCCCAGACTAAGCTAACAAACCATTTAGATATTTATGGCTCATCTCAATTACCAAAATAAAGCTTTTTCGGGAAAAGCTTAAGAAACCAACCACAGAGATTTTATGACAAGTTTACCTTATGAACCAAACTCGACCTCTTAAGAGAATCTCACTCTTAAGAACTTAAATGATCAGCATGACCACTTACAGTAAATTTCTTCCGCAGAAGCAAAGCTTCACTTACAAGTACTAAGGTAATATCAAGTGAAAAGAAATATTTTCTAGAGAGAGAAAAAGAAATTAGAGAGATAAATTCATAAGAAAAGGTAAAATGTTGGAAAGTGGTGTGAAAGGAAGAGGAGTTGTTCCTCCCTTATAAAGTAGTTTGATAAACCAGAAATGGAAATAATCCATGGACCGAACTAATGAGCCAATCAAATGGTACAAAGCTCCAATCGATTAGCCAACTCATTTTTAATCGATTAGCAAGCCAAAATAGGAAAGTTTGGATATAGAGTTGTTGCAAATCATTAATGTGTTGTCTGTTAAAACAAGGTTTTGGTTCTGCAGTTTATCCTTAAATTTTGATGATAACAAAGGATGAAACATTTTGGTACCCTGATAAAATTCTCTAAGTGTGCAGGGCTCTAACTCAAATGCATCTGATGAAATAAACTATAAACGTCAAATAAGTCCAGAACAGCTGACTGAAAGCTAAAAGTGTTTGCTCTGACGACTCAAGACTCTAACATTATGCATCTGAAAGATCCCTTGTCTGAAGTCTCTAAGGATCACTACATCTGAGGAACGTAAAGTTAAAGATTAATCAAAAGCTTCTAATCAAAACATCAGACAACTATCTAAAGAATACAAGATCTGAGTGAAGTATCTGAATTCCGTGCACTCTGAATCTCACCAAACAAATAAGATCAAGACTTAACAACAGAGTATTGCAAAAGTGGTATAAATCTATATATGGAGAAAAATTGAGTACTCTCCTAAACTACTATGGAAAGGACAATAAACTTAATGTCAATTAAGTCTCATCATTGACAAGATATCAGCATCAATGCTTCATCCAACGGTATCATCTCCAAGCACTATAAAAAGGTCCAACCATCATCATACCAAGACAAGAAGTTATTCAACAAGAATTTTATTCATCAAAATTCAATTATTCACTAATTCTTGCTCCACATATTCACACAAGTTGTTGCTCTAAGTGTGAGATTCAATTGTTCTTATTATGTTCATTTTGCTTACCTAGAAGCACTTAACATCTTGTATTTCTATAATAGTTGTTGGAAAATTCCTCAAGTGACTTGTGAAGTCTATAGACTTGAGAGGGCTAAGAGACCTTTGTACTCTTAGACGTTGTTGAAATCTTTCAAGATTAGTGGATTAAGTCCTTTTTGAAAGCGAAATCACCTTGGTAGGGTGGATTGGAGTAACTTTAAATTTCAAGCGAACCAGGATAACTTTTGTGTTTTTTATCTTTCAATTTTGTATGTAGAAACTCCAAAAGTTTTTATTGTCTGTGAAAAAATTCAAACCCCCCTTTCTTGTTTTTCTCTACCTTCAATTGGTATCAGAGCTTCGGCTCTGTTATTGATTCTCAAATCAAACACTTAATAGTGTAAAGAGATCCAGTGTGAGAAAAACATCATGACTACTACCAATGAAAGAGATAGCTACAACGCCAAACTGTAAGAACAAATCTAGTATCTACAATGTATCTCTAAGATTTTAATCATAACAAAGGATGAAATAAAAATGGTACCTGTCGCATCACGCGAAAAACCGGCGGGAAAAGAAAGAAACAACAGAGCCGCCACCGTGCGTTATTTATCCCAAAAGAGGGAAAGGAAACGCTCGAAGTAAACCTAGGAAAGAACATGGTCTCGCGACCAAAGAGGATGGGTTCGGGAGTCGGTTATGCGAAGGGAAGGTGTTAGGCACCCTACGCATCCGTAGTACTCTACGGGATCCACGCACAGAAGGAAGGAAAATTGGTTGCTAAACACTGCTCAAACACACACACACTGGCTGAAAGAGACAAAAGAGACTGACTGAAACCGACTCGGCAGGATATCGTATCCTGGGCCTACTTAGTCTATCAGGCATAGACATCAGAGTCGAAGTAGTTCGGACTGGGGAAACGACACATGCTCGCTAGGATATCGCATCCTATGCATACGTATCTTCTCGGACGAGAGAAGAATCAGAGCATTCGTAGCTCGGCTGACACGCACGCAAACAACTACAGGAAAAGGCAAACGTGGAGCCCGAATGCCAATCACTGGACTTATATCGGCATCCGAACCAAAACGCACACACATTGGAACCCAAATGCCACTCGATGGACTTACATCGGCTTCCAAGCACACAACAACACGACAGGTTAATAGGGAGTCGGGGACTCGAGCCTGTAACTGTCAAGCACACACTCAAACAAACAGACAACAAATTGCTAAGGAGTCAGGCACTCGAGCCTAGCAACTGTCGAACAACACACACAAAAAAGAAAAAGGGCGCCCGGAGAGATCAGCTCAATCTCCTGCCTACATACTTCATCTGGTATGAAGATCAGGGCGATGTAGTTCCCCTACGCAGGGACAAAGGATCTAGCCTAACCAGATAACAGAGGGAGACACAACTCTAGGGAGACTACGACTCGAGCCTAGATGTTGTCATGCAAAGTCAACCCTAAGTTAAGGTTTCTAACTAAATGGCACAAGGGCCCACCTATCCTAGACAAGGCTTGCACAGGAAGCAAGGGTCTCGATTGCAACTAGGGCAAGAGAAAGGGGAGGTCTCGATCGCAACGAGGGCGAGAGAAAGGAGAGATCTCAATCACACAGGGGTGAGAGAAAAGAGTTAGTGTTAGCGGTTAGTCAAACTCGGCAAGACATCGCGTCTCGTGCCTACGTATCTCATCTGAACATGAGAATCAGAGTTGCCGTAGTTCGGCCAAACAACTCTGAGCATGGCTCACACAGGGAGTAAGCCACACAGACTTGACTTGCACAGGAAGCAAGTCAAGCACAACCTACCTTGCACAAGGGCAAGTCCAAACTACACCTAAAGAGGCAAAGCAAACAGGCAATCACAGGAAGCACACTCTATATGCATACAAGAGGCTCACACAAGGGTTAGGCACTAGGGCCAACTGGAATAGGGTAAGTGTGCTCTTAACCTTGCCATTGAGAGGCTAAGGTGAAGCAGATGAAAGGAGATGAGGGGTGTGCCTCATTGCTTCTATCCCTGGCCTGGGAGAGCATTTGACAAGAATGTGTGGGTTCAGAAAGTGGGAACCCTTCTACACATTTAATACTGACTCAACTGTGCAATTGCACAAGATCTTGGGTTTTTATCTGTAATGCATCAACACAGTGGTGTGAGCAAAACAGAAGACTCACTGAATAGCAGGGGATAGGTTGCTTATCCCTTGGTTCTGCCAATTGCCTCTTCACTTAGGAGGGCTTTGACTCTGTACAAGGACAAGATTTAAACATACACAAACATTGCCTCTTAAGGAGGACTTCAGACAGTTTGCCCGGCCAAATAACAAGCCGGGTCTCCAGACTACATGAAGAAGAAGTAATTATACCTCAAGCAAGTTGCTAAAAAGCAAAGCAAATCAAGTTCAGAGAACTTAAGCAACTAAGGTACCTGAAAAAATCAAACTAATTAGCAAACAGTTCAACAGTTTAAATCAAAAGGAAATGGTAAACAGTCAACAAAAGAGGGACCAATGTGCATAGCACAAGACTCAAGTCAAATGAGTCACACCTACAAAACAAGGGTTAGCACATGATAAACAAATCAAGTTCAAACAAGTTTGAATGATCTTTGAAGCATTGGTGCTTAACCTGAAACAAGAACTCAATTGTAAGCTCAAAAGACCACTAGGACTAGCCTAGGGTCAAGGATGAAAGAAAAAGTCAAAACAGCAAAGAAAAGTCAACCAAAGTCAAGGTCAAACATTCAAGAAGCTATTTCAATTGGACTCACAATCACATCATGCATCATCATCAACTCATAAGCAAAAGAAGGCAAGGCATGGCAAATGAAAGCACACAAAAGTCAACAGAATGATTTGCATCAAAAGTCAACCCAAACAATCTCAAAAATCATCAAATAAATCACATTCAATCCTAACATCTAACATGGTAAGCATGTCAAATTTCATGGCATTTGGATGAGAGGAAGGCAGTCAATGAAAATCAAGAAGTCAAACCAAATTTAAGCATGCACAATGAAGGTCAACAAACATGGGTCAACTTCAAAAAATCATATCAAATTGAAAACAGATGAGAAATGAATGAGATTAACACCAATGGAAAGCTCAAGATGTCTAGTTATCACATATGAAATTTCATGATCATACAATAAGATATGAGAATTTCCCAAAGGATTTGGCAACATGTAGCACAAAAAGTCAACCATTGACTAGGCAGGGAAGAAAAATCTCAAATAAATGGAAAACAGCACAATTAAATCCAGGAAAAATCACACATGAACTAGACATGAAAGGGAGGGATCATGCAAAATTTGGGGTCATTTGGATGAAAGGAAACATGTCAATCAAAATTGGGAAAATGCACATCATTGGTGTGACACAAGTTGTCACACCCTAGTTCAAAAATTCATATCCAGCAAACCACATATGATAAATGCATAAACTCTACATGGAAACAAAGGTGAATGTGTCTAGTTTTACCACAAAAAATTTCAGAACCAATGGATGCATCATCATTATTTCACAAAAGGAATGGCAAAAGGTGTCAAATGAGCATACATGACAAGAACACTTATACCATTTAAAATCCAGCCAACCAAAAATTAATTAAAAATCAGGACAAAATAGTTGACATTCATGTGATCATTATGCAAAAAATTTCAGGATTTTTGGATGAACAATGAAGGAGAAATGAATTTTGCAAGTTGTGTAACAATTTGTAGCAAACATGAATACATAGCATGGAACAAATGAGTCAAACCATGGTCAGCGTGGCAAAATTGTAAATAGGCGCATCACTTATCAAAACTGTGCGTTTTGGCATGGAGAACAAAATGTTCTCATTGGCTGATGGCCAATGGAACAGTGCAGATGGCCAATGGACATTCAAAGTTCTGGGTTTAAAAACCCTAGGGTTTAACAGCATGGCTTTCAACTTCATCTTCATCAACAAATCGAAATCAAACAACAACATGGAAACCACATGGCAACACACTCATAATGTTCATGCAACATATAACAACAGCAACCAACACACATGAACTGGATTTCTGGAAAAATGGCTAGGGTTTATCATGTAACAGCAATGATCTTCATCACCTTCATGCAACTCGAAAATTCAAAATGCCCAGAATTTAGATGTAAGCATATCAAAAGCATCAACAAACATCAAGCATCACAAATATAACGTCCAATCTCACTAACTCATCCTAAGCAAGGCAAATCGAGTGAAAATAGGTTTGAACACACAAAATAAAATCCAGATTTCTCCATCATAACACAACCATTTCAAGCAAGGCATAGTTCATTAGAATCAGCATCAAAAGATCTTTCACAAACATAGCATAATTTAGAGAAATGAGAGATTCGAAACTTTACTTGATTTTGAAGAAATTTGTTGAACAGTGGGTGTTTGAATGCTACAGCTCGAAACAGATGGCCCTCATGCTGTGGAATGATGGAATCTTGAAGTTGTTTGGCTCAATGGTGCTTGGAACTCTTCACAGCTCGAATTGCCATTGTTGGATCTTGGTGAAAAAAGAACACAAAGCCATGCTACAGTTGAGGTTTGATGGTCCAAAGAGCTTCACAAGGTTGTTCAAATGAAGGAAGAATGAAGAAGGCTCGTGGTGTTTTTGAGTTTTGAGCAGAATTTTGCTATTTGGTAAAAAATGCAAAATGAGAGAGTGAAGTTTTTCTGATCGTGGTTGCTGTTCTCTAGGGTTGTTTGTGCAGAAAATGAGGTTAAATACCTCTGTTTAAGGTTGCTAATCCATGTGCTAATCCAACTCATCTTAATGAAACCATATTGCATATTTGCTAATCTTTGCACATGTGGAAGTGGAGGGTGTGAGTTGCACGGTTTGGGCTTGATACAGGCTGTACATGACCAAAACTTCTGCTGTTTTTGGTCTGCTCATGAATTGGTTAACTTGATTTGCTCTTATGATTCCATTTTGCAAAATTGCCAATTTTGCACCTATGCATAAAATGGTAGTAAGGTAATGGCATGATCACGAATTGGACTTGGAACATGTTGCAAATACCATATGAAACAAATCCCAATTGGCCAAAGTGAGAAAAAATCAACAAATCAAAAAGTCAACTTTGGGTCAAACTTGAAATGAATAAAGTCAAGGCCAAAAATGCCATTTTGATTGGCAAGGTTTTGGAGGATGAAATTTATATTTTTGTAAAGAGGAGGAAAAATGTGGTTTGTAGGAAAAAACCCCACCAAAATTGGCCAAATGGTTTGAGAGATATGGCCTTTTGAAGTTCAAGATTTTGTGAAAATGATTTGATCATATCTTGACAACCATGCATGGGATTTGGGTGTTCTTGGACTTTTTGAAAATGGGAGAACAAGATCTTCAACTTTCATGTTGGGCAAAAATTCATTTGAAGCTTGTATCATGATGCAAGTTGAGGATCAAGAAGTTTCCATTTTTGGCAGTTGAAATTACAGGTCCACTTTCTATTTTTGGAAATTTTCTGTTTGGCTTCAAATTCTTCAATGATGTTGATTGCCATGACACATAAGGCCTATTAGGACATGAGTAAGCTCTCTCAAACCATTTCCATCCATCAAAACCATAAAATCAACCATAGTTGACCAACTTTGACTTTTCTAGGGTTTTGGACTGACTGTGCACTTCTGATGAATTCCAAACCCTAATTCCTTGAGACCTTGACTTCAAATGATGTCCCAAGTTGTATGGACTCTTGATTATTGATCATAGTGCCCAAATTCCACAAGAATGGCCACCATCCACTGCTTTGACTGATTGTTGACTTTCTAGGGTTTTTGCCTGACTGTGCATGAACTGATGGCTTCTGAACATCCAACCCTTGACTTAAACACTTCAAATGGGCCTCCAAGTCATGTGAACTTGATGGACAAACCCTAGGGCCTTTGCTCCTTGAGAAACACCCTTGCTTGATTGGTTGACTGATCTCCTGATCAGTTTGACCTAATTCTTGACTTGCTTGCTCTTGAGGCAACTGGGGGCAATGCAATGCTATGCAATGGACTATGATATGTTATGACCTAATATGAGATGGTATGTACAATGATAGGTGCAAGTTTGAGGTGCTACAGCTGCCCCTATTCAATCAGCTGGGAACCCGAACGGATGATAGCAATGGCTGTCAGACTTTCAGGGTAAACAGGGATTGAATACAAAAGAACCGTAGAAATTTGCACCGACTGGATATAACACAAAGGAACCACGTCATTTACCGATGACAATCTGCATGACAGCTTCAGAAAAGCAAAACCATTTACCGATGGTTGGAGAACTGGAAACTTGATATTTACCGATATCAACTTCAGCGAGACCATTTACCGATGGCGGCTGGAGAAAACCAACTTCTGAAAAACAAAACCATTTACCGATGGTTAAAACTTTGATATTTACCGATATCAACTTCAGCCAGACCATTTACCGATGGCTGCTGGGAAAACATCTTGAGAAAAACAGAACCATTTACCGCTGGTTAAAAACTTGATATTTACCGATATCAACTTCAGCAAGACCATTTACCGATGGCTGCTGGGAACACAACTTGAGAAAAACAGAACCATTTACCGATGGTTAAAAACTTGATATTTACCGATATAAACTTCAGCACGACCACTTACCGATGGCGGCTGGGTAAAACAAATTTCTGAAAAATCAAAACCATTTACCGATGGTTAAAACTTTGATATTTACCGATATCAACTTCAGCAAGACCATTTACCGATGGTTGCTGGGAAATAATTTGATGTAGGAAGGAAGCAAGACCATTTACCGATGGTGGCTTCAAAGAAACTTGACATTTACCGATGTCAAGGCCATTTACCGATGGCTGCTGCAACTGGGAATTCGATATTTACCGATATCGAAGAAAACTGGGCCATTTACCGATGGCATCTCCGCTTGGGGAGTAGCAAAATCTTTGTGGTGATACCAGACGAGACGTTTACTGACGACTTCTGGGGATTTTGATTTTATTAACGAGAGAACAAAGAATGACCAGACATTTACCGATGACTGGGATGAGACACGATGTTTACCGACATCAAAAAGAATGACCAGACATTTACCGATGCCTGGGGTGAGACTCGATGTTTACCGACATCGAAAGATGATGTTTACCGACATCAAAAAGAATGACCAGACATTTACCGATGACTGGGATGAGAAATTTATTGGTGAGAGACAAACAAATATTTGCAACTGGAAACCGGATAGGACATTTACAGATGACTCTACTGGGGATTTCTAGCTGGGGATTATCAGACATTTACCGATGACTGAAAGAAAGACTCGATGTTTACCGACACCGAAGCAATGGTGTTTACCGACACCAAAAAATGACCAGACATTTACCGATGACTGGGTGGGACTCGATGTTTACCGACACCGAAGCAATGGCGTTTACCGACACCAAACAATAAAGAAGACACACGCGGGTGTTTGATATGACACTTACTGGCATCATAAGAACGACATCTTAGATATGTCAAAGCAAGACTGATCACTTGCTGGGAGGGTCTCACTGGGGGAGAAACAAACTTCTGTCACCATCGGGTGAGGAAATAAACCTCTGTCACCATCGGGTGAGGAGATAAACCTCTGTGGGGATAATCAAATCTGAATACTGTCGAAGCAACTGTAGCTGATTTGCTGTGCTGATGTTGAATAAAGATGATCCGCCTCTGCCGGGGATACGGTCTCATGGGGTTTCGAACACATGAATGCATATGTTTGAATTTTTCTATGGCGTAATGCTCCATATGGGATGGAAATGCTACGCAGTTTTGAGGATGCAATGATTACTATATGCAATGCAATATGATAAGAACTCTGCGGGAGAAATACACAGGACGACTGTGCTGAGGAATCTTCAAGATAAATCCAGTGCTGGGGGACAACAAAACAACTGCTGGGGAACCAACAACGCGAATCCACTAGAGGAGGACAAGGCAACTCGCTGGGGAGTAATAAAGCAACTCCGCTAGGGGAAAACAACGGTAAACTGCTGGGGATAGCCCAATCAATCCTCAAAAATTCCGCTTGGGGAAATAAATGCTCCGCTGGGGGGAGCTAAACCAGGCAACTCTCTGGGGGTAAGTCTCATACAAACCTCAGATGAAATAGGCCCTGCTTTTGGGGAATAACTGTTACTCTGCCGGGGACGACCCACAATGTTCACAAGTAGAAACGACTCAGCTAGGGATGTAGGTATCCGTCTGCCATGGACACCTGTCCAATCCACTGGTAGGATAAGCTCTGCTGGAGAGATAACTGCTTCACTGGGGAAGGCTTAAGCAAACCATAATTAGGGGAATGATTCCGTCTGGGGAAAGCACTGATGGGGAGTGCTCACAGGCGACGACCTTTCTGGGGAAAATATTCACAGGTGACGACCTGCAAATCGGAACAAACAGATGTCCCAGGGTGTACATGGACGAGATGCGCTCAAGTGTCCTCAACATTCAAAATGATTTTCAAATGTTTTAATCTTTCTGCACGTCATTGCGTAGCCTTCATGTTTTTAGATGCAATGTTTATCAAAAATTCGGACGTTTTTGCAAACAAAACAGTAAAAGTAAAAACCAAAGAGCAATTTATCTGAATAACGACTTTTATTGATTGAAAGTGTGCCTGAAGAGGCAAATACATTGGGAAGCAATTCCTAGGAAGAGGTAATTGCGCACAACAGGAAAAATAAACTATCCTAATGGCAATGTGAATACGGCATCCACTGTTTCCCAACTCTGTTATAACTCATAGATCATCAGTTTCCTCCCAATTCCTTGCTTTCTGAGAAGAATGACTGGACCGATCACATCTGTCGAGACGGCAGCTAACGAAACATGATGAAGTACAGATAACTCAGACTGTAGTCTTCGCTTTAGTCCCTCTTTTGGCTGGATCGCCCTTTCGGGTTTTCAATCCACCGGGATACCCATTTTTTCCTAAGCCGCCCTTGCGGGTTTTCGACTTACCGGGTGTACAAATTTTTTTTTTTTTTATCCCTAATTTTTGCCCGAACCTTTTCTTTCTGTTTTTTGGTTCGCCGGGATGCCCATTTTTGCCTGGACTCTTTTGTTCTTTTTGTCCAGCGGGTCAATTTATGCGAAGTATTTTTTGACTACATCTGAGTTAACAGGGGAAGGAAAATCTTCACCATCCATAGTTGTAAGCATCAAGGCTCCACCGGAGAAGACCTTCTTCACAACATATGGACCTTCGTAATTAGGAGTCCACTTGCCCCTGTTATCTGTACCGGGAGGAAGGATCCTCTTCAAAACTAGATCGCCAGTTTGAAATGTCCGAGGACGCACTTTCTGATCAAAGGCTCGCTTCATCCTCCTCTGATACAACTGCCCATGGCACACAGCTGCTAAACGTCTTTCTTCGATAAGGCTTAACTCATTAAACCTTGTACGAATCCACTCGGCTTCATCCAGCTTGAAATCCAATAATACCCTCAGAGAAGGGATCTCCACCTCAACTGGTAGGACTGCTTCCATACCATACACAAGGGAGTAAGGGGTTGCCCCGGTCGACGTACGTACTGAGGTACGGTACCCATGCAAAGCGAAAGGCAACATCTCATGCCAATCCTTGTACGTAACGACCATCTTCTGCACAATCTTCTTGATGTTCTTGTTTGCTGCCTCTACAGCACCATTCATCTTTGGTCTGTAAGGAGAAGAATTGTGATGTTCGATCTTGAAATCTCTGCACAAGTCTTTCATCATTTTGTTGTTGAGATTTGAACCATTGTCAGTAATGATTCTCTCAGGAACTCCATAACGACAGATGATTTCCTTCTTGATGAACCGGGCAACCACTTGTTTGGTGACGTTGGCATAGGAAGCTGCTTCTACCCATTTGGTGAAGTAATCAATCGCAACCAGGATGAAGCGATGTCCATTCGAAGCAGTAGGCTCTATCTTCCCAATCATGTCGATGCCCCACATGGCGAACGGCCAAGGCGAGTTCATGACATTCAATGGGCTTGGTGGTACATGCACCTTATCAGCATAGATTTGACACTTATGGCATTTCCGAGCATATTTGAAGCAATCGGATTCCATAGTCATCCAGTAATATCCGGCTCTCAGCAATTTCTTCGACATTGCATGACCACCAGCGTGGGTACCAAACGAACCCTCGTGCACTTCTTGCATTAACATGTCTGCTTCGTGTCTATCCACGCATCTGAGCAAGACCATGTCAAAGTTCCTCTTGTATAGCACATCATCCTGATTCAGATAAAAGCTTCCAGCCAGCCTTCTCAGGGTCTTCTTATCATTCTTCGACGCACCCTCAGGATATTCTTGAGTCTTGAGGAAGTTCTTGATGTCATAATACCACGGCTTATCATCAATAGCATTAACAGACTCGGCTGCAAACACATATGCAGGCCTCTCGAGTTGATTCACCGCAACATGTGGTACATGATTCCACCAATGAACCTTTATCATAGAGGATAAAGTAGCCAGAGCATCAGCCATTTGATTCTCGTCCCGAGGAACATGATACAACTTCACCTTCTTGAAGAACGTCAGTATTCTTCTGGTGTAATCTCTATACGGAATCAGATGTGGCTGGTTTGTATTCCAATCTCCATTGACCTGATTGATCACTAGAGCTGAATCTCCAAAAATGTCGAGTGTTTTGATCCTCAGATCAATGGCTTCTTCTATCCCCATGATACAAGCCTCATACTCAGCTTCATTGTTGGTGACGTCGAATGTCAATCTGGCAGAAAAAGGTATATGAGCACCTTTGGGATTGATCAACACTGCACCAACACCATTACCGTTCATATTCACAGCCCCATCGAACATCAGTGTCCACTTGTCATCAGGATCCGGTCCTTCCTCGACAAGCGGCTCTTCACAGTCTTTCGTCTTTAGGTACATGATGTCTTCATCAGGGAATTCAAACATCATAGGCTGATAATCATCGATTGGTTGTTCGGCAAGATAGTCTGACAGAATACTACCTTTGATGGCTTTCTGAGACGTGTACTGAATGTCATACTCGGTTAAGATCATCTGCCAACGGGCAACACGTCCGGTGAGAGCTGGCTTCTCAAAGATGTATTTGACTGGATCCATCCTAGAAATCAACAGAGTAGTATGGTTCAACATATACTGCCTTAGTCGGCGAGCAGCCCAGGCCAAAGCACAGCAAGTTTTCTCGAGCAGTGAATATCTTGTTTCACAGTCGGTAAACTTTTTGCTTAGGTAGTATATGGCATGCTCTTTTCGACCAGACTCGTCATGCTGCCCCAATACACACCCCATCGAAGTCTCGGTGACTGATAGGTACATTATCAGTGGTCTCCCTGGAACTGGAGGGATAAGGATTGGAGGTTTCTGTAGGTATTCCTTGATTTTGTCAAAAGCTTTCTGACAGTCATCATTCCATTTGATCGCCTGATTTTTTCTGAGTAGTTTGAAAATTGGTTCACACGTAGCGGTCAGATGAGATATGAACCTTGCAATGTAGTTCAACCTCCCTAAAAACCCACGGACTTGCTTTTCCGTCTTTGGTTCAGGCATCTCTTGAATAGCTTTGACTTTAGCTGGATCAACCTCAATCCCTTTCTCACTGACAATGAAGCCTAAGAGCTTCCCGGATCTCACTCCAAACGTACATTTGTTCGGGTTCAGCCTCAGTTTGAACTTGACCAGTCTGTCGAACAACTTCTGCAAATTTACCAGGTGCTCCTCTTCTGTCTGCGACTTCGCAATCATATCATCCACGTACACTTCGATTTCGTTGTGCATCATGTCATGAAAGAGAGTCGTCATAGCCCTCTGATAGGTAGCACCGGCATTCTTCAGCCCAAATGGCATCACCTTGTAGCAGAACGTGCCCCAAGGTGTAATGAATGTCGTCTTTTCCATGTCCTCTGGCGCCATCTTGATCTGGTTATAGCCCGAGAAACCGTCCATGAAAGAGAATACCGAGGACTGAGCCGTATTATCCACCAATACATCAATGTGAGGTAATGGGAAATCATCTTTCGGACTCGCCCTATTCAGATCCCGGTAATCGACACACATCCTGACTTTGCCATCCTTCTTTGGCACGGGAACAATGTTGGCAACCCACGGCGGGTAACTGGTGACAGCTAGGAAACCTGCGTCCCACTGCTTTTGAACCTCTTCTTTGATCTTGACAGCCATATCAGGACTAGTTCTGCGAAGCTTCTGCTTGACTGACGGGCATTCTTCTTGGAGAGGTAACCGATGCACCACAATGTCTGTATCCAGACCCGGCATATCTTGGTATGACCAGGCGAATATTTCCACATATTCTTTCAGCATCTCGATTAACCTCCTTTTGACAGAGTCTTCTAAAGCAGCACCGATCTTGATTTCTCTTCTGGCGTCCTCTGTACCCAGATTGACAATTTCCAACTCCTCCTGATGAGGTTGGATGACCCTTTCTTCTTGCTTCAGTAGTCTGACCAATTCTGCAGGGAGTTCACAGTCTTCCTCACTCTCCTCTTCAGCTTGGTAGATGGGATTGTTGAAATCATACTGATCCATAACAGAGTCGTTCACAGTGGATGCCAAAAGATCATCTCTTCATGTTTAATGTTTTGTTTTTTTAGAAAAAGATTTCAATAAAGTCACAAAAAACAAAAACATTGCCATTCTTATTGTTTTGAAAAAGTGAGAAAACAGAAAAATAGAAAGACAAAGATCTCAAAATTTGATTGCAAAACGTCCTTTATTTATAAACATTGTAAAAACATGATGTGGCCCTACAATGAACCACTACGCCTTGGGCAGAACGTAGGGTTTTCATGCAAAAATGAAAAAAACAAAAGAAAATTACTCTGTCAGTAGAGTAACTTGGACCACTTCCTTAGCTGTCCAATTGCTGATAACCTCGCCTGGTGCACAAGGGCGGACCCAGACGTCCAAATCACAGTCATTGTCTTCACCATCAGTAGCGAAGACATCCCCATGGTTCATCAGCCCAGCGCTGGTGAAGGTACTCGGACCTGCTTGCACATTCTGCTCTACTAGGAGAGGCTCGTACCCAATGCCGAATTTGTCTTCTTTAATTGGCAAGTCAACCATCTTGCCCCAGCCTTCCGCCTTTCCGGAGTCCACAACCTCTTTAGCTTGCTTGTATGATGAAATAGAAGCATCTGGCTTCCTCTGCTCAGCACAGGCTACCCCTTCTAAAGCCACGGTCTCAAACGCCTGGCACAGTGTCTCGTGGATCTCGCCATCCACCTCGACATATTTGAATGAGGAGAGATGACTCACCAGAATCTCCTCTTCACCGCAGACGGTCACAATCTGACCGTTCCAGACATATTTGAGTTTCTGATGGAGAGTCGACGAGACTGCCCCAGCGGCGTGAATCCAAGGACGCCCCAACAAACAGCTATAAGCGGGCTGAATGTCCATCACGTAGAACACGATGTCGAACACCTCCGGACCTATCTTTACCGGCAAAGTGACTTCACCAAACACGGACCGTTTGGATCCGTCGAATGCACGCACAATCAGATCACTGGGAGTGAGCACAACTCCCTCGACATCAATCTTCTTCAGTATCTGCTTGGGCAGGACATTCAGGGACGACCCGGTGTCCACTAGCACGTGAGATAATACTGCACCTTTGCACTCCATAGTGATGTGCAAGGCTTTGTTGTGATTGCGACCCTCAGGCGTTAGGTCTAGGTCAGTGAAACCCACACCGTGCCTGGTACTCACATTGGCTAGTACACCTTCCAGCTGGTTGACTGATATCTCTTGCGGGACGTATGCCATATTCAGCATCTTCAGCAGAGCATCTCGATGTGCCTCAGAACACATCAGCAAAGAGAGTATCGAAATCTTTGACGGAGTTTGGTTGAGCTGATCTACAATCTTGTAGTCACTCTTTTTGATAATTTTCATGAACTCCTCAACGTCTTTTTGAAAAGAACCCTCAGCCTCCTTCTGAGCCGGTTCTTCGTCAACCACTGCTTGTTTGCCTTTAGCCCTTGCAGATGCTTCAGCATTAGCATCCCTCAAAGGCTGAGGAGCAAACAGTCGTCCGCTCCTAGTGAAACCTCCTGGTCCTCCGACATTGTCCACTACCGGACTTGTAACCGCAGGAGTCCTCACTGGAGCACTGATTGTTACGGGTGCTTGCACAGCTGGTCTTGTCTGGTTACCAGCCCTTCTATCACGGCGATAGGCGTTGTCATATCTCCATGGCACAGCATTACTGTTAACAGCCCCTCTGGCCGGAGCAACAATGGTAGTCGGTGCACGGATGGTTACCGGAGCTGGAATGGTAACCGGAGTATTGTTTGTTGTGGGTGCACTGACAGTCCCTCTTCCTCGTCCCTCAGACGGCTTGAAATAAATGGTGACAGTAGACACTGCCCCATTACCTTTAACGGCCCGGCTGAACTGGAGACAGCCTTCATCAATCAGTTTCTGGATACCAGCCTTCAGCTGGTCACAACCATTGGTAGCTTCTGAACAACCCACACAGTCTTCTTTACAACCTGGGTCAACACCCCCTTTCAGCAGACGGCCCTTAACTACCAACAAAGAAGTCTGAATATCTTCAACGTTCACAACCAAATCCTCAACCTCTCCTCCTTCAATATTGTTAACCCTATGCCCGCCATGCTGAGGCATAGGATTGTTCACCACGTTCGGCACTGGAGCGAAATTGATTGCCTTAGCATCAATCAAGTCTTGAACCTTATGTTGCAGAGATCGGCATCTTTCTGTATGGTGGCCTGGTGCCCCAGAATGAAAGTCACATCGGACGTTTGCATCATATCCAGGAGGTAAAACCGTTGGAGGAGCCACTGTACGCAGCTCAACAAACCCTAACCGGAGTAGTTCGGGTAACAATTCGGCGTACGTCATGGGCAACGGGTCAAATCTTCTATCAGGCTGCAACCTTTGCCTCTGCTGATAAGGACGTGGCTGCTGTTGTTGTTGTTGTTGCGGTTGTTGTTGAACTCTCTGTTGTTGTTGTGGACGAGGTTGTGGTGCAGGAATAGTCACGGCAGCCACTGGACGATACTGGTCCCTGTTTGCATTGGCTCTGTACGCACCCCCTCTGTGCTGTACAGCATTTGTTTCTCCTTCTCTACGGCGAGGTGCCCCAAAGAAGGGTTTCTTTGAGGACGACGAAGAACCTGCATCATGAATCCTCCCAGCTTTGATTAGACTCTCTGTTCTTTCGCCGCAGATAACGACGTCAGAAAAACTTCCGAATGGGCAGCTCCCCATCCGGTCCATATAAACTCCTTGAAGAGTACTGATGAACATATCAGTCAACTCCCTTTCCAGCATAGGGGGTTGAACTCTTGCAGCAAGCTCACGCCACCTCTGGGCATACTCCTTAAAGCTTTCATTGTTCTTCTGACAAAGACTCTGCAGCTGAGTCCTGGTCGGAGCCATGTCCATGTTGTGCTTATACTGTCTGAGGAACGCCTCACCCAGATCTCTCCAGCATCGAATGGAATCCCGCTTTAACTCCATATACCAATCCAGAGACGCCCCAGATAGGCTGTCTTGGAAGAAATACATCCACATCTTCTCATCATCAGTGTATGCGGATATCTTTCTGTAGTATGCCTGCACGTGGGTGCGAGGACAGGAGGTACCGTTGTATTTGTCAAATGACGGTGCCTTGAATTTGTGCGGGATTCTCAGACCTTCAACTAATCCCATGTTTGTAACATCAAAACCGAGGGAGTTTTGACATTCTATTGCCCGGATCTTCTCAGCAAGGGCCTCAACTTTGCGATCTCTCGCATCATTTCTACCCAGAATGTCTTCGTCTTCACTGAGCATAGTGAACAAATCCTCTTGTCTGTCAACAATCGGAATTCTGTTACGGGCCGGAGCATGGATGACTCTGGCACTAGCAGCATCCGGAGCAATTGGTTGACCATTAACCCGAATACCCCTCAACTCTTCACCTTCAGCATAGTTGTTGACGGGAATAGCAGCAGCAGGAATGTCAGGAACTGGATTTCCTTCTGGTAGAGCCTGGTTGGGCGGTGGAATTGCAGCTTCTTGTCTCTGAACTAGAGCTCGGAGTTCTTCTTGACCTTGTGCAACCCCTTGCATCATGTGCATGAACTGGGCCATGTTAGCCCTCATCTCTGCCAACTCAGCTTGTACTTGATCCATGTTGCGTTGATGGTTGAGCCTCGTTGAGTAGCGGTGCGGTCTTTGATCAGCTATCCTGCCTGGACACAGGAATCAAAGTGAGAAGACGGCACAAGGACACCTGTTATGCAAATGATATGAGTATGATGTTTTAATGATATGCATGATGCACATGAGATGCTCATTTCTCAGGCATTCAAAGAGCCTGACCCATCCTGAAAAGGTGGCAACCTGCAGCAACAAGAGAATGATACAAATACAGGGAGAAAGAGAGCAACAAAGAAATACTGACAACCTTATACATACATAAGGGTAAGAAGGTCATACAGCCAAGTCAACACAAAATCTGAATAATCAGAGTACAAAGAAAAAGAATCCCATCCAACAGGTCTGGAGGTGATTCTCAACAATAAAGATTCAAAGACGGAGTACAAATAAATGAATCCCTTCCAACAAGCCTGGAGGTGATTCTCAACAAAAACAAACAAAGATACTATCTAAGACAGGCGGTCTTCCGGAATGAGGGTCTTCAGGTAATGGCACTGGTCTATCAACAGTGAGCATTCTGAACATTCTGGTAGAGGGGTAATCTTCTCTTTCAACTGTCTTCTGAGCTCCAAGACTTCTCCTCCAAGATAATCCTCTGATTTCTGTCTTAACTCCATCTCTCTCTTCAACTGAGTGTCCTTATCTTTGAGTTGCTTTTCCAGGTCTCTGATTTTCTTCTGATGGTTGACTTCTGCTCTCTGTAGCCTCAGACATTCCCTATGCTCCGCATCCAACAGGGATTCCATCTCCTCATATGATCTTTTCTTGCTCCTTGCTCTACCAGCATCTTCTCCTTGCACTTCCCTGAGTTGATGGGCCAAGTGCAGCTTATCAGCCTTAGCTTTGTACAGCTCCATCTGAGTGTCCTGCTCATTCTCTCTCAGACGACGACTCTCCATCAAGGCTTGCTTATAGTGCTCAGCAGGCACACTATCAGCAAGAACCAAAGGTGGTTGCTCTTGCAACGGCTCCATCCTATCGTAGGGTAGCAGCAAAGTTTCCACTCTCTTCTTTACCCAATCGGTGTAATCGGGCATTGCAATGGCAAACTTCTTCCCTAAGACGGATCCATCCTTCACCCCAAGAGATCTCCAGGCTTTCCCTATCTGCTCCAACTTAACAGGGTCATCCTTCTTCTCAAAATACACACTTTCAGCTATCTCAGCTTCAAGTGGTCTTCTGCTCATAACAAACCCTAGCTGGCGAAGGGAGAGAACTGGGTTGTAGTTGATACAGCCTTTGGTCCCCACGAGTGGCACATTCCGGAATTCACCACAACTCATGATAACATCCTTCACGTCCATCCGGTATGACTGCCATCTGATGTCGTAGGAGGTGAGCGACATGACCCTCTGAGTCCACTTAAGAGTGCTCTGGGTATCCACAAAGGGTCCACTGACAGGCAGGAGTGACATAAACCATCTGAACAGGAGAGGTAGGCAGCACCTGATGGCTCCACCCTTACCATGCCTACTGTGGATGGCATAGTAAGTGTCAGCTAGAAGGGTTGGGACTGGATTCCCTCTGATGAGGATACTGATAGCAGTGTAGTCAATGAAGTTAGGCATACTCAAAAATAGGACGATCCCATAGATCATGGCAGCAAGCTGTGCGTGAAAAGCTTCCCAATTTCCCTTTTCTGCTTCATCTCTGGCAATCCTCAGAAGGAACTTCAACGGCAGACCTACAACCTCCCCACAGGGCTTCCAATTCTCACCAACCTCCTTAACACTCAACCGGAGAGCTCTGGCAACTAATCTGAAATCAACCTCCTTTGGGACGTCCAAGAAAGGTGTCTGATGCTGAATAGGGACATTCAACAGGATAGCATACTCCTCGAGAGTAGGTGCTAGCTGATAATCTTGGAATGTGAAGCATCTGAGCTCTGGGTCATAGAACTGTAGTAGTGTCTGCAGAGGAACTGGATCTACTACGGTCTTCAGCACTGTCAGAATATCTCCATACCGCCCAACAAAACTCTTCAGATGATCATCTGTCACAAGGCTACCCAACTCAACTAGCGGAGTCAACGGCTCACGGTGGAAACTGTAGGAACAGGTCTTCCGCTTCGGCTCAGGGACCGTTGTCATCTCTATCAGTGGACAAACTCTGGAATGTACCTGAGAAATGATATGCATGCAGAGATTAGTTTTTTTTTTTTTTTTTTTTTGATTTCTTTTTTTTTTTGATTTTTTTTTTGATTTTTTTCATTGCGTTTCTTTTTGAAAAATAAATATGCTATGATGCACATGATGCAGACTGGACTGGCTGGTTGTGCAAACTCTGACTAGGTCGAAGCTTCAGTCAAGATCAGAACATAAATCCAACTTATGGTCAAACTGATCACACTGTTGTCTGAACTAGAGTCACCAACAGAACCAAAGTCACCAACGGTACCTGTAATGAATAACCCTTCCCACTCACGGGTGTAGTCTAGGCCAGGGTAAAGCTGAGAGAAACGCAGCATAAATAACCTTTCGCAGAAATACTGTCATATACACACCCGATGTATGTAACGACAGTATCCCACCAGGGTATGAACTGCTCGTGATATCAATGTTCCGCTAAGTGGCGCCATACCACCCGCTTCCCATGAATCACTCTATTCCTAATCATCCTAGATTTTCACTCATGGTCTGGGTATTGGACCTTTTACCTCAACTGACTCCCCCCCCACACAGAGAAAAACAGACAGCCAGCCAGTAATGAATAATGAATATGAAATGCAAACATCAATGCACACAATCAATGCAAACAATAAATGTACATATATACAATGAATGCAATAAAATACAACAAGCAGAAAGCAACCAAAACCCTAATCCTAGAGAGCGCTAGGAGAGACTCGCTCAGGGAAGATGGACCAGCATAGGTCAACTTCTATTCCCCAGCAGAGTCGCCAGCTGTCGCATTACGCGAAAAACCGGCGGGAAAAGAAAGAAACAACAGAGCCGCCACCGTGCGTTATTTATCCCAAAAGAGGGAAAGGAAACGCTCGAAGTAAACCTAGGAAAGAACATGGTCTCGCGACCAAAGAGGATGGGTTCGGGAGTCGGTTATGCGAAGGGAAGGTGTTAGGCACCCTACGCATCCGTAGTACTCTACGGGATCCACGCACAGAAGGAAGGAAAATTGGTTGCTAAACACTGCTCAAACACACACACACTGGCTGAAAGAGACAAAAGAGACTGACTGAAACCGACTCGGCAGGATATCGTATCCTGGGCCTACTTAGTCTATCAGGCATAGACATCAGAGTCGAAGTAGTTCGGACTGGGGAAACGACACATGCTCGCTAGGATATCGCATCCTATGCATACGTATCTTCTCGGACGAGAGAAGAATCAGAGCATTCGTAGCTCGGCTGACACGCACGCAAACAACTACAGGCAAAGGCAAACGTGGAGCCCGAATGCCAATCACTGGACTTATATCGGCATCCGAACCAAAACGCACACACATTGGAACCCAAATGCCACTCGATGGACTTACATCGGCTTCCAAGCACACAACAACACGACAGGTTAATAGGGAGTCGGGGACTCGAGCCTGTAACTGTCAAGCACACACTCAAACAAACAGACAACAAATTGCTAAGGAGTCAGGCACTCGAGCCTAGCAACTGTCGAACAACACACACAAAAAAGAAAAAGGGCGCCCGGAGAGATCAGCTCAATCTCCTGCCTACATACTTCATCTGGTATGAAGATCAGGGCGATGTAGTTCCCCTACGCAGGGACAAAGGATCTAGCCTAACCAGATAACAGAGGGAGACACAACTCTAGGGAGACTACGACTCGAGCCTAGATGTTGTCATGCAAAGTCAACCCTAAGTTAAGGTTTCTAACTAAATGGCACAAGGGCCCACCTATCCTAGACAAGGCTTGCACAGGAAGCAAGGGTCTCGATTGCAACGAGGGCGAGAGAAAGGGGAGGTCTCGATCACAACGAGGGCGAGAGAAAGGAGAGATCTCAATCACACAGAGGTGAGAGAAAAGAGTTAGTGTTAGCGGTTAGTCAAACTCGGCAAGACATCGCGTCTCGTGCCTACGTATCTCATCTGAACATGAGAATCAGAGTTGCCGTAGTTCGGCCAAACAACTCTGAGCATGGCTCACACAGGGAGTAAGCCACACAGACTTGACTTGCACAGGAAGCAAGTCAAGCACAACCTACCTTGCACAAGGGCAAGTCCAAACTACACCTAAAGAGGCAAAGCAAACAGGCAATCACAGGAAGCACACTCTATATGCATACAAGAGGCTCACACAAGGGTTAGGCACTAGGGCCAACTGGAATAGGGTAAGTGTGCTCTTAACCTTGCCATTGAGAGGCTAAGGTGAAGCAGATGAAAGGAGATGAGGGGTGTGCCTCATTGCTTCTATCCCTGGCCTGGGAGAGCATTTGACAAGAATGTGTGGGTTCAGAAAGTGGGAACCCTTCTACACATTTAATACTGACTCAACTGTGCAATTGCACAAGATCTTGGGTTTTTATCTGTAATGCATCAACACAGTGGTGTGAGCAAATCAGAAGACTCACTGAATAGCAGGGGATAGGTTGCGTATCCCTTGGTTCTGCCAATTGCCTCTTCACTTAGGAGGGCTTTGACTCTGTACAAGGACAAGATTTAAACATACACAAACATTGCCTCTTAAGGAGGACTTCAGACAGTTTGCCCGGCCAAATAACAAGCCGGGTCTCCAGACTACATGAAGAAGAAGTAATTATACCTCAAACAAGTTGCTAAAAAGCAAAGCAAATCAAGTTCAGAGAACTTAAGCAACTAAGGTACCTGAAAAAATCAAACTAATTAGCAAACAGTTCAACAGTTTAAATCAAAAGGAAATGGTAAACAGTCAACAAAAGAGGGACCAATGTGCATAGCACAAGACTTAAGTCAAATGAGTCACACCTACAAAACAAGGGTTAGCACATGATAAACAAATCAAGTTCAAACAAGTTTGAATGATCTTTGAAGCATTGGTGCTTAACCTGAAACAAGAACTCAATTGTAAGCTCAAAAGACCACTAGGACTAGCCTAGGGTCAAGGATGAAAGAAAAAGTCAAAACAGCAAAGAAAAGTCAACCAAAGTCAAGGTCAAACATTCAAGAAGCTATTTCAATTGGACTCACAATCACATCATGCATCATCATCAACTCATAAGCAAAAGAAGGCAAGGCATGGCAAATGAAAGCACACAAAAGTCAACAGAATGATTTGCATCAAAAGTCAACCCAAACAATCTCAAAAATCATCAAATAAATCACATTCAATCCTAACATCTAACATGGTAAGCATGTAAAATTTCATGGCATTTGGATGAGAGGAAGGCAGTCAATGAAAATCAAGAAGTCAAACCAAATTTAAGCATGCACAATGAAGGTCAACAAACATGGGTCAACTTCAAAAAATCATATCAAATTGAAAACAGATGAGAAATGAATGAGATTAACACCAATGCAAAGCTCAAGATGTCTAGTTATCACATATGAAATTTCATGATCATACAATAAGATATGAGAATTTCCCAAAGGATTTGGCAACATGTAGCACAAAAAGTCAACCATTGACTAGGCAGGGAAGAAAAATCTCAAATAAATGGAAAACAGCACAATTAAATCCAGGAAAAATCACACATGAACTAGACATGAAAGGGAGGGATCATGCAAAATTTGGGGTCATTTGGATGAAAGGAAACATGTCAATCAAAATTGGGAAAATGCACATCATTGGTGTGACACAAGTTGTCACACCCTAGTTCAAAAACTCATATCCAGCAAACCACATATGATAAATGCATAAACTCTACATGGAAACAAAGGTGAATGTGTCTAGTTTTACCACAAAAAATTTCAGAACCAATGGATGCATCATCATTATTTCACAAAAGGAATGGCAAAAGGTGTCAAATGAGCATACATGACAAGAACACTTATACCATTTAAAATCCAGCCAACCAAAAATTAATTAAAAATCAGGACAAAATAGTTGACATTCATGTGATCATTATGCAAAAAATTTCAGGATTTTTGGATGAACAATGAAGGAGAAATGAATTTTGCAAGTTGTGTAACAATTTGTAGCAAACATGAATACATAGCATGGAACAAATGAGTCAAACCATGGTCAGCGTGGCAAAATTGTAAATAGGCGCATCACTTATCAAAACTGTGCGTTTTGGCATGGAGAACGAAATGTTCTCATTGGCTGATGGCCAATGGAACAGTGCAGATGGCCAATGGACATTCAAAGTTCTGGGTTTAAAAACCCTAGGGTTTAACAGCATGGCTTTCAACTTCATCTTCATCAACAAATCGAAATCAAACAACAACATGGAAACCACATGGCAACACACTCATAATGTTCATGCAACATATAACAACAGCAACCAACACACATGAACTGGATTTCTGGAAAAATGGCTAGGGTTTATCATGTAACAGCAATGATCTTCATCACCTTCATGCAACTCGAAAATTCAAAATGCCCAGAATTTAGATGTAAGCATATCAAAAGCATCAACAAACATCAAGCATCACAAATATAACGTCCAATCTCACTAACTCATCCTAAGCAAGGCAAATCGAGTGAAAATAGGTTTGAACACACAAAATAAAATCCAGATTTCTCCATCATAACACAACCATTTCAAGCAAGGCATAGTTCATTAGAATCAGCATCAAAAGATCTTTCACAAACATAGCATAATTTAGAGAAATGAGAGATTCGAAACTTTACTTGATTTTGAAGAAATTTGTTGAACAGTGGGTGTTTGAATGCTACAACTCGAAACAGATGGCCCCCATGCTGTGGAATGATGGAATCTTGAAGTTGTTTGGCTCAATGGTGCTTGGAACTCTTCACAGCTCGAATTGCCATTGTTGGATCTTGGTGAAAACAGAACACAAAGCCATGCTACAGTTGAGGTTTGATGGTCCAAAGAGCTTCACAAGGTTGTTCAAATGAAGGAAGAATGAAGAAGGCTCGTGGTGTTTTTGAGTTTTGAGCAGAATTTTGCTATTTGGTAAAAAATGCAAAATGAGAGAGTGAAGTTTTTCTGATCGTGGCTGCTGTTCTCTAGGGTTGTTTGTGCAGAAAATGAGGTTAAATACCTCTGTTTAAGGTTGCTAATCCATGTGCTAATCCAACTCATCTTAATGAAACCATATTGCATATTTGCTAATCTTTGCACATGTGGAAGTGGAGGGTGTGAGTTGCACGGTTTGGGCTTGATACAGGCTGTACATGACCAAAACTTCTGCTGTTTTTGGTCTGCTCATGAATTGGTTAACTTGATTTGCTCTTATGATTCCATTTTGCAAAATTGCCAATTTTGCACCTATGCACAAAATGGTAGTAAGGTAATGGCATGAGCACGAATTGGACTTGGAACATGTTGCAAATACCATATGAAACAAATCCCAATTGGCCAAAGTGAGAAAAAATCAACAAATCAAAAAGTCAACTTTGGGTCAAACTTGAAATGAATAAAGTCAAGGCCAAAAATGCCATTTTGATTGGCAAGGTTTTGGAGGATGAAATTTATATTTTTGGAAAGAGGAGGAAAAATGTGGTTTGTAGGAAAAAACCCCACCAAAATTGGCCAAATGGTTTGAGAGATATGGCCTTTTGAAGTTCAAGATTTTGTGAAAATGATTTGATCATATCTTGACAACCATGCATGGGATTTGGGTGTTCTTGGACTTTTTGAAAATGGGAGAACAAGATCTTCAACTTTCATGTTGGGCAAAAATTCATTTGAAGCTTGTATCATGATGCAAGTTGAGGATCAAGAAGTTTCCATTTTTGGCAGTTGAAATTACAGGTCCACTTTCTATTTTTGGAAATTTTCTGTTTGGCTTCAAATTCTTCAATGATGTTGATTGCCATGACACATAAGGCCTATTAGGACATGAGTAAGCTCTCTCAAACCATTTCCATCCATCAAAACCATAAAATCAACCACAGTTGACCAACTTTGACTTTTCTAGGGTTTTGGACTGACTGTGCACTTCTGATGAATTCCAAACCCTAATTCCTTGAGACCTTGACTTCAAATGATGTCCCAAGTTGTATGGACTCTTGATTATTGATCATAGTGCCCAAATTCCACAAGAATGGCCACCATCCACTGCTTTGACTGATTGTTGACTTTCTAGGGTTTTTGCCTGACTGTGCATGAACTGATGGCTTCTGAACATCCAACCCTTGACTTAAACACTTCAAATGGGCCTCCAAGTCATGTGAACTTGATGGACAAACCCTAGGGCCTTTGCTCCTTGAGAAACACCCTTGCTTGATTGGTTGACTGATCTCCTGATCAGTTTGACCTAATTCTTGACTTGCTTGCTCTTGAGGCAACTGGGGGCAATGCAATGCTATGCAATGGACTATGATATGTTATGACCTAATATGAGATGGTATGTACAATGATAGGTGCAAGTTTGAGGTGCTACAGTACCCTAACAAAATTTATCTCAGTGTGCAGGACTCTAATCAAAATAGTCAGATAGGCATTCATCAAATACAGATACAAGTTCTGAAATACCACTTAGAAGATACACAAACAGAAGCTCTGACTCTGATTAAAGGAAGCGTAAACACAACAAGAGACATCAGACACTCTGAAGCGGAAGAATGCACTCTAGGATCTAAAGTTTTACACTCTGATGTAATCAATCGGAAGAAACTCTGAAGACAGTCAGCGACAAGCATCTATCTGAAGATACACTTGCTGAATAGAGACTCTGATATTTGAACCTACTGATTCAGAATCTTATATCCAAAGAATTAGCTATGAAGACTTTCACTTATGGAAAGAATCTAATTCAGGAAGAAAGTTATGGTGCCCTAAATCTGCTTTGGAAATAACACAGAGATTAATCATCCATCATTGCCAAAGATTCTAACATTCAAACATTCGACGGTCTTCTCATCACTCCTATATAAAGGATGGAACGCTTCACTAAGAAGATAAATGAAACACACGAGAATACAACACTACTTTCATATCCATTATTCATTCTCTTTCTCACACGAGTTGCTGCTCTAAAAAGTGTGAACAATTCTTTTGCTTTTACCTTGTGTAATTTCTGCTTACCTAGAAGCACTAAGCATTACTGTAATTCTATTTATTTGTTGAACTCTCCTCAAGTGACTTGTGAAGTCTCTAAACTTGAGAGGGCTAAGAGATCTTTATCCTCTTAGACGATCTTTTGTGTAATCTTTCAAGATTAGTGGATTAAGTCCTTTTTGAAGGTGAAATCACCTTGGCCGGGTGGACTGGAGTAGCTTTGAATTTCAAGCAAACTAGTATGAAATTCAATGTTTGATATTATTTGTTTTTGCGTGTGTCCCATTTCCAAAAAGTTTTCATTATCGTTAAAACAATTCAAACCCCCATTTCTTGTTTTTCTCTACCTTCACAAACCTCTAGTCTTCGATGGAGAGAAATTTGATTATTGGAAGGACATAATCGAAAGCTTCTTCCTAAGCTATGACGATGATTTATGGGACATGGTTACAAATGGTTATGAACCGCTTGTATCTGCTCCTGGAGTTGTCATTGATAGAAACAAAATAAGTGATGATCAGAAGCGTGACTTCAAAAATCATCATAAATCCAGAACGATTCTGTTGAACGCCATATCCTACAATGAACATGAAAAGGTCACCAACAGGGAAACATCTAAAGAAATATTTGACTCCCTAAAGATGAATAACGAAGGAAACAATCAAGTCAAAGAGACTAAGGCTCTGACCTTGATCCAAAAATATGAAGCCTTCAGAATGGAGGACAGTGAAGCTGTAGAGGTAATGTTTTCTAGATTTCAAACTTTAATTGCACGACTCAAGGTTTTGGACAAAGGCTACACAATTGCAGATCATGTCAAAAAGATTATCAGAAGTCTGCCAAAGAAGTGGAGACCTACGGTCACTGCCTTAAAGATATCAAAGGATCTGAACAATATAAGCCTGTAAGAACTCATCAGCTCCATCAGAAGTCATGAGATAGAGTTCGAGGAAGACGAACCTCAAAAGAAAAGCAAATCAGTGGCTCTGAAGTCCATACTAGAAAGACGCGAGCCAGAAAGAAACAGAGCTTTTCAAGCTGAAGAAGATGATGATGATGATGATTCTGAAAAAGACGATTCTGATGACGAAGAAGAGTTATCACTTTTATCCAGAAGAGTTAAATAACTCTGGAGAAAAAGGAATAACAACTTCAAAAGACCCAGACAGAAGGGAGATCGTTCAGAATCTACCTCCAGAAGCAGACCAAGCAAAAAGGTAACTTGCTATGAATGTAAAGAACCAGGACACTACAGAAACGAATGTCCCAAGCTCAAGAAAGATAGTTCCAGAAAAGAAGGATTCAAGAAAAACTCATTCAAAACTAAGAAGGGACTCATGGCTACCTGGGATGACTCTGAATCTGATGCCTCAAAATCAGACTCCGAACTAGAACATGAAAATGTCGCATTAATGGCTACCACATCTGGAAGTACATCCGAAAAGGAATCTAACTCTGAAAATGTATTTTTTGATCTCTCTCGCTCTGATCTAGAAGCTTCTTTATCAGAGTCTCTAAGCTCCTATCAGAAGCTTCGACAGAAATTCAAGATCCTAAAAAGGGTCCATGAAGAAACTGTTGAAGAATGTGATAAGCTTGAAATAGAAGTTTCTGAACTAAAAGGAAACATTTTTGTTTTCGAAAAAGAAAATGAATTTTCAACCAAAATTTTTTAAAACTTGAAGAACCTATATCCAAAGCTCAACCAACTTTTGACACCATCATATAAGTATGAAAAGGCATTTCAGAAATTTCTGAAAACCAGACTTGAAAGAAGAAAAATGGCTTCTATGATTTATGGTGTTAGTCACAATAAGAAAAGACGAATTGGATATGACTCTGATAAAGATGAGAAAATACCTTCTGCAGAGGATAAGCCAAAATCTCCTTTTTCATATCATTACACACATGCACAGACATAAAGTTTTAACAATGCTAAAAAACCCAATGTTTCCAGAAACTCTGGGAGAACTAATCATAAAGGACCAAAAAGGTTTTGGGTATCAAAAGATAAAATAATATATGTTGCAGATATACTGTGCAGCAGAGTTAAAACACCAATCATGGTACCTGGACTCTGGATGCTCGCGACACATGGCGGGAAGAAAGAATATGTTCCAAAGCCTGGAACTTAAAGACGCTGACTTTGTAGGCTTTGAAGGAAATCAGAAAGGAAGAGTCAGAGGATCTGAAACGGTTGGTAATGGATATCTTCCCTCTATTTCGGATGTTCTTTACGTAGAAGGATTAATGCATAACTTGTTGTCCATAAGTCAATTAAGTGATAACGATTATGATATAATCTTTAATCAAAAAATGTGCAAGGCTATTAATCAGAAAAATGGCACAATTCTTTTCACTGGTAAGAGGAAGAACAACATTTACAAAATTAAACTTTCAGATCTAAAAGATCAGAATGTAAAATGTTTAATATCTGTAAACGAAGAGAAATGGGTGTGGCACAGATGCTTGGGCCACATTAGCATGAGGAGGATTTCTCAGCTAAATAAACTTGATTTAGTCAGAGACCTACCTAAGTTGAAGTTTTCTTCAGATGCTCTTTATGAGGCATGCCAGAAGGGAACATTTTCTAAAACAACTTTCAAAAATAAAAATGTTGTTTCTACCTCTAAACCTCTGGAACTTCTTCACATTGACCTATTTGGACTTGTTAAAACAGCCTCAGTCAATGGTAAGAAGTATGGAATGGTCATTGTTGATGATTATAGTCGTTGGACATGGGTAAAGTTCCTTAAACACAAGAACGAGTCACACTCCGTGTTTACTAGTTTCTGCTCAAAAGTGCAAAATAAATTTAACTCTAAAATCATTAGAGTCAAAGGTGATCATGGTGGGGAATTTAAAAACAATTTTTTTGAAGAAATGTTTGATTCTAATGGGATACCCCATGATTTCTCCTATCCTAGAACTCCACAACAAAATGGAGTTGTAAAAAGGAAGAATAGGATCCTTCAAGAAATGGCCAGAACCATGATCAATGAAACAAATGTAGCTAAGCACTTCTTGGCTGAAGCAGTGAATACAGCGTGTTATATTCAGAATAGAATCTTCGTTAGACCTATTCTAGAGAAGACCCCTTACGAACTGTGTAAGGGAAGAAAATCCAACATTTCTTATTTTCATCCTTTTGGATGCTCTTGCTTTATCCTAAATACTAAAGATTATCTGAACAAGTTTGATTCTAAAGCACATAAATGTATTATGTTGGGATACTCATAACGCTCTAAAGGCTACAAAGTATACAATACATAAACATTAATTGTGTAAGAATCCATACATGTCAGATTCGATGATAAGCTTGACTCTGAAAAGTCAAAGCTAGTTGAGAATTTTGCAAAATTGGAGATAACACTTGCAGGCTCTGAGGAAAAGGCTAAAGAATCTGAAGAAGCAGAAAAGGGAACTTCAGAAGCACCCGAAGTCACATTAAATCAAAAAAGATCAAGAACTAGACAAAATGTATCTGAAGAATTGATTCTGGGAAACAAAGACGAACCTGTCAGAACAAGATCAACATTCAAGGGATCTGAAGAAACGCTTCTAAGACTAGTATCTCTGATAGAGCCAACATCTTGTGAAGAAGCACTTCAAGACAAAGAATGGATTTTGGCAATGAAAGAAGAACTTGATCAATTTGCAAAGAACGGTGTCTGGGATCTTGTACCAAAACCTAAGGGAAACCATGTAATTGGAACGAAATGGGTGTAAAGAAAAAAACTGAATGAAAAGGGTGAAGTGGTCAGAAACAAAGCACGACTGGTAGCACAATGTTATAATCAACAAGAAGATATTGACTACAATGAAACATTTTCTCCAGTCGTCAGGTTAGAATCTATCCGCTTACTTGTATCTTTTAATGTAAATTATTCCATCAAACTATATCAGATGGATGTCAAGAGTGCGTTTCTGAATAGATATATTTTTGAAGAGGTGTATGTTCATCAGCCTCCTGGTTTTGAAAACTCAAAATGTCCATAACATGTTTTTAAACAGAAAAAATCTCTTTATGGTCTAAAACAAGCTCCCAAAGCTTGGTATGAAAGACTAAGTGCTTTCCTTCTGAAAAATGATTTTATCAGAGGCAAAAATCTCTTAGTGTGAGATTAAATTGTCTTATTGTGTTCATTTTTCTTACCTAGAAGCACTTAACACCTTCTTGTATTTCTATAATAGTTGTTGTGAATTTCCTCAAGTGACTTGTGAAGTCTGTAGACTTGAGAGGGCTAAGAGACCTTTGTACTCTTAGACATTGTTGTAATCTTTCAAGATTAGTGGATTAAGTCCTTTTTTAAGGAGAAATCACCTTGGTAGGATGGACTGGAGTAACTTTGAATTTCAAGCGAACCAGGATAACTTATGTGTTGTTTATCATTGAATTGTGTGTGTAGAAACTCCAAAAGTTTTTATTGTTTGTGGAAACAATTCAAACCCCCTTTCTTGTTTTTCTCTACCTTCATTGTCCTTATTATTTAGGTAATCAATTATCAGTTTTCCAATCGATTAGCTTAATGCTCCAATCAATTGGTTAGCTCAAAAAAGTCTTTCCAATCGATCGGCATATCTTACCAATCGATTGGTAGTTCAAAAATATTTTGGAAAAACATTTGGACAACTTTCTAATCACATGACTTGGCTTATGAAGTAGTTTATTTTAAGTGTGTGAGTTGCCTTAGTACTTATAAGTTACTTCCTTACTTTTACAATACTCGGGTCACTCAGACAGACAGACATATATGACCTGAAGAGCTTTTGGAATTTATCTGAGACTTCAAGATTCTTTGTTGGATTGCTTCTGATTATATAAACACTTTGATCCTTGAATCTCTTTTTGTTAATGAGGCATGAAATGTTTCTTTGGATAGTTCTCATCATCAAAGTTGAACGATATTACCACAGACTTTAAACATCATTTTTCGTTATCAAAACTTCAGCGGTATTTTCAACTTTATACCTGCCAGCGCATAAATCCACAGTCTGGCCCAATAGGGTATTTTCAACTTTAAGTCTTCTATGAGTGATTGATTTAAGTCCCATCCGAGAGGCCTGACGCCTTTCCTAAAGGACTTGGAGTCTCATCAGTTAGGCTCAACATATAATCTCGCTTGAGAGACTATGATTCTCATCTAACAAGCTCATCTAAATGCCTCGTCTGAGAGACTTGATCGCCTCAAACAAGGTCCGACATAAATTCTCTAGAGGGACGCAAATGAATTTTGGCCCGGGGGACTTAATTTGCATGTCTTGCCTGAGGGTTTGAACCTAAGTCTTGTCGGAGAGACTTAATGCCTCTCCTGAGGGACTTGGATCCCCTTAACAGTCATCCTCAACACTCTATTGTTTAGAGCATTTCGCCATTTATCAAATCATTTGTCAGAGGGAAGTCAGTGCCAACAGGGGAAATGAAATTCCTACTTGCCGATCATAGGAAACATGGGAAATGAAGTTCCTCGGTCAAAGGGAAGTCAGTGTCAACAGGCTAATCCACGTCTCCCTAGGAAATATGGATTCAACAATCTCCGACTCACTAATTATGTGGTTATCATTCTAAAGGAAACCCTAGGTCCAATAGCCCTTATATATACCTCATCCATAAAGGAAACTCTAGGCCCAATAGCCCTTATATACACCTCAAGTGAGTTTTCTCTCTTATCACCATAAACACCACCAAATAGGACCTCTTGTTGCCGCAGACAAGCCTTAAACCACCCGAAAAATACTAAGGCCTTTAATCACCCCTACTATCATAAAGGTACCACACATCCTGTACTTTTAAATAAATACAGGTTGTAACCAACTAAAATTCCTACCTAAAATATAGGAAATTTAATCGGTCCCATTTGATTGAAAAAACTGCAAAAGGTCACGCAATCAACACTCATAGATAAACTAGAAGTATTAACAACCCCAATCCTCTAAGAAGAATAGAAAACAAAATTGATATCCTAAACTTACACAAGACGTTTCCAACAAGATTATCTTTACCTAAACATATAGTTCAACCCACATGACTCTCTTATTTGAAAAGGAATTCTTAGAGCAGATGTCAAGCACAAAATAAACAAACCTATAAGCTCCCACTCTAAACAGACATATAGAAACCCAAAAAATTGAGAGAAAACAAGGATCTTTCCTTCGAACCGTACGAAATTGAAAGAAGACGGCCACTATTACTAATAGAACGGAACCAATTATAGAAAGAATCTCCCCACCGGAAACGAACAAGAGAGACAAAGATATCACAAATTTTGTATTTTGGATTGCCACAAAATTTTATATTAAATTTTGTGTTATACATTGTATGTTTGAGAAAAGATGAATGTAATTTATTCCAAAATTTAATATACGTTCAGTTGAAATTATTAAATAAAAATATTATATAGTTTAAAATTTTATTAAAACTTGTAAAACTAATATATTTAATAAGAATATTTAAATCAACGGTTCCATTAATTAGATATACTATTGACACAAAATTCTGAAGTAGAATATTTCTATTGAAATAAATTTTATATAGATATGTGCATGCATCTTTTAAAATTTATCAATATACTTTTTTTTTAAAATTCACAAGAGAACAATTTATTATGATATATATATATACAATCACCTAATTTAAAAACAAAATATATCAACTATTTATTTATGAACAGGTGTGATACAATATAGTGTGACTGTCAGACTCAATCTTGAATGCTAAGTAGCTTAAAATGAAAATAAAAGAAAAATAAAAGGGTATTTCAATCATAATATATATCATATTATATGATTCATATACATCTCCTAATTAAAATGTAAGTAATTTGAGTTAACAGTCTTCTATGTATGCTGTCATCACAATAACCAACTTCAATCACACTTCTAAAATCTTGAAATTCCAAATCAAGATTTATTCCAGAATAAGAGTATATCACGGATACAAGAATACACCTGAAACAACAATAGTATTAATTAATAAATAAATCTTTATATTTATTTATACACTTACAATCGCAGAAAAATAAATAAGTAAATATATTAGAAAGAAAGAAAGAACGTGAACTCTCTTACCATCCAACCAATATAAACAGCACCAAAGATTACGCTTGGGGACCGCCAGGTTGGTGGTGGTGGAGGTGGCGGTGGAATTAGCTGCAATGATGTTTGCGTTTGTCGCACCGGAGAATGTGGTGGTGGTGGTGGCTGCAATGAAGATGATGATGCATTACGTTGGGATGGCAGTGGTAGCTTCGCTGAAGAATTCCTTTGACGCAATAAAGATTCTGGTGGTGGCTGCGATGAAGATGGTGACAGTGGTTGCGGGGAAGATGGTGATAGTGGTTGTAGGGAAGATGGTGGCGGAGGCGGCGGTGGCGGTGGAGGCGGCGGCGAATATGGTGGAAGCGGTGGCGGAGGCGGCGGTGGAGGTGATGGTGGCAGCGGTGGCGGCGCTGAAGATGGTGGCGATGGAGGAACGGACGCTTGCGTTGGATCCATAACTAGTGAGTTTCAATGACAGTATAGAATTTTATGCTATGCCTCTAAAGACCAAATTCTAAGAAGATAATATACTGAAATTGAATAACCGGTGAGTCTATATATATAAATCTCACAAGTAACTAACTATAACGGTATTTCTATGTAGTTACATAACTGAATGACACTAATATTATATTGTTATTTAATTTTAAGAGTTAGTTAGGCCTTTTCTTTTTTATGAAAAGAAGGACTTGGTTTTTGACAAACTTTATTTTCCAACTTAAAATATTTGTTCAAGTATTTGTAACTAATATGAAAGCAATTTATTAAAAATAAATTAAAATCAGGTTACATTTTTTAAATTGAGAATATATATATTGAATCGAGTAGAGTGGATTTGGAATGGATTGAGTTTTGGACCGTTGATTTTTTTATCGGTTCAAAACATAATCATAAATTGAGATTGAAGAATTTCAATATCTCCCTTGTTATTCTCTCTTACTCTTACTGATTATGGATGTTGGAAGACATTTTTTTTTTCTTTTTGCAAGCGGCATAAGATGAGATTGATCCTTACAAATGTAACTCATTCGAGATACATATAATTTGCTAGATAATATCTCTTATTACATGGAGTCCTAATTTCATTAATATTTTATAGTGAGAGCTTGTATGTCTAAAATATCATTCAATATATTGGATTTGTTTAGCATGTTAATGTCTTCTTTTGAAACTACAATGCGAAAACATAAAACAAATCTATAAGTCTTGTAATTTCACTTCTTCAAGCTTGTTCATGGGCTTAACATGATAACCTTAACAAAATTGGTCTTTCCATTCAATCAGACAATTTTTCATTCTGACTGCATACAACCATTGGAACCTAACATACCTTGAAATTCATGTGGTCTATGATCTACGGTCACCCTGTTCAAACTGTTATATTTTTGGCTAAGCACTTAGAAAAAGTTGCTAAGGACTCAAAAAGAGACATATCGATTAGTGTTTGATTACCCCGATTGTTGAATTTTTTGGTCATGAGATGGGTATTGAATAATTAAATGCAATCCTAGAAAATACCCTAATTAACATGGAATCTTGCATAACAAAGAAAATTATCATCTGTTCATGTGACTCTTATAGACTTCTTATTTGGGGTGAAGAGTCTGTATCTCAACCCAACTCAAAAAGAACAATAATTTGTAATCGAATCAATTGGACATACACCTTCTCAATTTCAATTTATGAAAAGATATCAGAAGATGAACCTATTCCACTACCTCCTCCCGTGGAAGAATTTTCACCCGCACATGAGACAAACTAGAAATTATGGGAAAGGATATAGGCTGAACATCAAAGACAATGTCAAGTGGATGATGGCCTAAATGATACGATGAAGACTAGATTCAAATACCATGTTTCCCAAGGAAACTTCCCTCTGTATCAATCAATTATGATCTTCTCTAATTTATAATTTGACTTAATATCTTTTTTGGCCCCGTATGTTAACCTCACGGTTCATTTTGGTCCCTTAACTTAAAAAAAATTCTATATTGATCTCTTAACTCTTCAAAATGCACCATATTAGTCTTTTTCGTCTAATTAGCAACAGAAATACTCAAAAATCGGTCGCTAAATCCGTCGTTAATTATACGAAAGGATTGACACAATACATTTTAAAGAGTTAAGAGATCAATATGGATCTTTTTTAAGTTAAGGGAGAAAAATGAACTTTGAGGTTAACATACAGGACCAAAAAGGGCATTAAACCTTATAATCTTATTTAGTGAGGTTAACACTAAGCTTAAACAATTGAATCTTTGAGACACACATGATCTTCTTCAATAGATTTTTCTTTTTTATGAGGAGCTTAATAATAATAATTCTTCTATAGTTGTTAAAAACACAGTTTCTAATATATCCCCAAAGGTTCCAATGGTTGAGTACAATATATGTGAATTGCTCTCGTGTTCATTTGGCATTTCAACTTTTTGGGTTTGTGTGTTCATTCTATCTTGCTCGATACTTGGAGAAACATCATAAATGATCTGAAAAGTGTCTCACATTTCCTTTGAGGGCTCACAGGTAAAGAAATAATAAAATTCTTTGACACTTAAAGCATTGATCAAAATATATTTGACTTTAAAACAAAGTTTGACTTTTCTTTTATCTTTGTTTTGTCCATTGAAATTTGGCTTTAATTACTACCTCATCATTAAGGGAGAAGGTAGGAATAAATGGAACATTGATTAAAATATCTCACATTTCAAAATCAACTACTTTGATAAAAAAATTCAAATCTAGTTTTCCATAATCCAAACCTAACACCATGAAATGGTGGAGGTGTGTCCATGAAAATACTCATGTTGAAAACATAAGTGATTGTAGTCATCATCTTTCTCATGAGAAGATTAGTCTTTAAATATGATTTAGGCACTGATGTCACTTACTGGTCAAGTGACTCCAAACGCAAGAGAATGGGGAGGTGAATTATGTGGGTTTCAAAAACCATTTTCGAATATAAATATTTTGCGAAATTGGAGTTTAATTTTTTTTTTGCAAAACAAATAGAGTGAAAAAATGGAAATGTAGTAGTCATAATTAACTGGAAAGTAAATAGTTAGGGAATGAGAGAAAAACACCAGAGAGTTATAGAGGTTCGATCTAATTAAGTGACTTACTCCTCTCCCCAAGAATTCCTTCATAAGAATTTCCACTTTGATGAGAGCTTTTAACAGGATTTGCATACAAACCTCTTAATACAAGGATTGGAGCTTTATAATGGTTAACTTCTCAACCAACATGGAGTTTTAACTAAGAAGACCTTTATAACCAACTGCGAGATTGTAACAACATGCTAGGCTCACGAAATGACTAAGAGTATTAACTACATAGACCTCTGCAAGCAAACAAAACTTTTACTTGGTTTACTTGAACAACCAAACAAGTGATTTTAACCTGGTTTAACTCACAACCAAAACAAAAAATTTCCCAATGATAATTTACAATATGCCCTTACACTAGACCAATAAGTACCTCAAAGATATAAATATTTCATGCTTTAAAGCACTAAGGAAAATGTGATGTGTATGTATATATATATATATATATATATATATATATATAATATATATATATATATAATATATATATATATATATATATATATATATATATATATATATATATATATATATATATATATATATATATATATATATAATATATATATATATATATATATATAGAGAGAGAGAGAGAGAGAGAGAGAGAGAGAGAGAGAGAGAGAGAGAGAGAGAGAGAGAGAGAGAGAGAGAGAGAGAGAGAGAGAGAGAGAGAGAGAGAGAGAGAGAGAGAGAGAGAGAGAGAGAGAGAGAGAGAGAGAGAGAGAGAGAGAGAGAGAGAGAGAGAGAGAGAGAGAGAGAGAGAGAGAGAGAGAGAGAGAGAGAGAGAGATTTCAAATATGTTATCTACTATGTTAGAAATGAGAAAAGAGTCATCTATTTATATGATTAAATTTGGATTTAAAAGGAAAAGATCCATGGGTCTTTTTATGCTGACAATCAATTAAGGCAACCACATAATGGATTATCAAGTCCAAAAATGGAAGGGTTTCAAAAGAGACGTTGCTTAATTGACCATTAACCTAAATAGTTGATTATGAGGCATTACAAAATGAATAATTGATTGCGTCTAGGGGCTAATCGGTTATTCAATACAAAAAGTCTTTTATATACAGCTTTTTGAGTTCTTAGCCAACTAGCTAGGCACAAAATCCATTTTTGGTACTTTTAATAAAAAGAGAGTGAGGATTTTCAAAAGGCTGTGTGTTATTTTCTTTAATAAAGTCAATAGTTAGTCTTATATCTTTACAGACATTGATCAATGGACATCGACTCAGCGAGCTTTCACACTTCTTCTCTTTCACAATTGTGAAGCTTCTGGTTCCTTGGCACGTTATATTTGACTTTATCACAATACGAAACCTTGAAGAGAAAGTTTATGGAAGAATGCTATAGAAAATGTGATAGTTAAGTTTTCAAGTTGGAAGGGGAGGGGAATGTCTATGGGCGGGAGAGTAGTAATGACCAATGTTATGCTGAATTATATTCCGACTTTTATGTTGTCTTTCTACAAAGCTTCGATGAAAGTGTTGAAAGTGATCGCTAGGTTGCAAAGTAATTTCTTGTGGAGTGGTGTAGCTTATAGGAAGTCAATTCACTGGGTAAGTTGGAATAAGGTTTATTTTCCCAAAGAGTAGGGTGGTTTAGGGGTTCAGAATATTGAAATTTTCAATATTTCTCTTCTAATGAAGTGGAAATGGAGAATATTGAAGTAAAAAAACAATTTGGGCCAATATCTTAAACCATAGGTATCGAAATCCTGGGCTTTATTTGTTGAGCAATAAAGGAAGTAAAGGAAGGAAGGGTGACTCTATATGGTGGGGAGATCTCATCTATTTGAGGTATGATTCTAGCTTGAATAAGTACATTTTTGCTGATAACTTGAAGTGTTCCCTTGGTATCGGAAATGAGATTGTGTTTTAGTTCAACATTTGGATGGGGAATTAAAGCTTAAAGAAGCCTTTTCCTAGTTCTATTTGACCTTGCCTCTTTGCAAAAAAAAGGTAGTGTTGTAGAGATGGGAGATTGGGTGGAGGACATTTGGAGTTGGAACCATAATTTATTAGATAATAGATGGTGACAAATTTGATGGATTTTCTAGCGGATATTGTTCTTTCTAAAAAAACAATAAAAGGTTGACTTCCTTGTTTTAGGTCAATGAGAGCCTAAAATGAATGATTGGATTGTCTGTTATGTTTGTTAGTCGCGTTTTAGTCTCTCCTCTATCCTCTGAATATTCTCATATTTATAGGTCCCCTTCTTCCCTTGCCTGACTATCCAGATCCTTCATTAATTCTCCTATCAATAACGTTTGTCGTACCTTATAATTGCCCTTTAATGGCTGCCTCTTCAATAATTATAACTCCTTGCCATAATATATCATATTGTAACTGTCTCCGGTGACCTTTCACATGGTGTTTGGGCCTTGTTATCGGGTCCGTTTTGTTATCACTGGATCATTCTCGGCTTTTGAGAAGTCGACTCCGGATATCCTGCCTAGTTTCCAAGTAGAAGATCTAATGTCCTATTCGGATTTTGATTGATGGACAACAACCTCACTATTCGAACTATTAATTCTCTTCCCACTCGGTCATCCTGTCAACTCAGCCTTAAAGAGATCATGTGCTTAAGTAGGCTTCTTCTATCTCATACTTCGATTGGTCAACTAATTTTCCGGGATGTACAGATATCGAGCCAAATTCAGAGAAGCATGATTAGTTTGGTTGGAAGGTTGAGTCAAAGGAATTATTTTCAGTCAGCTCTTGTTACAAGTTGCGTCTAAGGGAAGTCAGGTTGATATTATTAATTCATATGATTGTGGTTTTCAAGCAGCTTTGGAAAACAAATATCCCATCAAAGTTCCTTATTTTTGCATGGAAAATTCTTCAGGATCTCCTGCCATCGAAGGTCCAATTGTTGAACCATGGTGTCTTAAATGCAGGTAGAGACTTGTCGTGTGCTTATGTTTTTCTGCAGATGAGAATTTTTTTTTGAACACCAGGAAAATAGGTTTGGTATGAGATAAATGAAGGACTCTGATGTGGACTTTTTGTCATCAGGGTTTGAGCCCCAGTCAGCATCAGAAAAAATTGTGATGGAAATAGGCTGCATAGGGTTAGCTGACTGAAACCGTAAGCCAAGATGTATGGTGCCTCTGTGATATCTAGGTATCCTTTTAATAGCCACCCAGTGACTCTGCATAGGTTGATCTAAAAACTGACAAGCTTTATTCATAGAGAAACTTACCTCGGGTCTGGTAATGGTGGCATATTGTAAAGCACCTACCTCGGGTCTGAAAGATAGTTTGACCATTTCATAGTGAGTTTTAGATTTGACACCATGGGAGTAGGGAGACTTTTGGCTTCACTCATATTTGTTTTGGCCAAAAGATCCCTAATGTGCTTGGTCTGAGATAGAAACAGACCCCCTTGAGGAGTTTGAGAAACTTAAATGCCTAGAAAATAGTTAAGATTGCCAAGGTGTTTTAGGGAGAATTGAGCATTGAGCTTGGTCACTAGGCGTTGAATATGGCTAGGAGATTTCTCAGTGATAATAATGTTATCCATGTAGACTGACATGAAGATAGTATATGTAGATGTAGTTAATGTAAATAGTGAGCGATCCCACTTGCTAGTAATGAAACCAAAATGATGTAATGCAGTAGAGAGCCTTTCAAACCAGGCCATCGGTGCCTGTTTTAACCCATAAATAGATTTGTTAAGCTTGAAAACCAGGGCAGAACCAGTTTGAACAAACCCTAGGGGTTGTTGCATATAAACTTCCTCAGTCAAAATGCCATTTAAGAAGGCATTATTAACATCAAGTTAAGTGATTTGCCACTGTTTGGATAGGGCTAAAGTTAAAACAATCCTAACTGTGACTAGTTTGGCCATTGTTGAGAAAGTTTCCTGAAAATCAAAACCTTGAACTTGGTGAAACCCTTTGGCCACAAGTCTAGCCTTGTATTTCATAATGGAACCATCAGGATTTTGTTTAATTCTAAAGACCCATTTATATCCAATGGCCCTTCTATTTGGAGGGAGAGTGGTGAGGGTCCAGGTGTTGTTGGTTAAAAGAGCATCATGTTCAACTTTCATGGCTTCAAGCCATTTGGGATGCTTGAGGGCTAGTTTGTAGGATTTGGTTCAAGTTCAGCCAATAGAAGAGTGAGATGGAGTCTAGGTTGGAGACTTAGGAAATAAGAATGTGTATAGAAACCTGATTTCGTTGAAGACGACACCTTTAGAGATGTAGATGTTTCCATCAGGTGCCATACACTTGTAACCATGTGGTGTGCAGAATACCCTAGAAATAAGCATTCCTTAGTGTGATAGGAAAATTATGACGGTTGTAGGGCCTGAGGTGTGGGTAACAGACACATCCAAACACTTTTAGAAATGTGTAGTCAGGTTCATATTGTTATAGAGTGTTATAAGGTGACTGCATAGCCAAGACAGTAGTTGGCATTCTATTGATGAGGTCAGTTGCTGCTTGAAAAGCATAATCCCATAATTTTAGAGGTAGGGATGCCTGAGCCAAAAGTGTGAGCCCTGTTTCTACTACATTTATGTGCTTTCTTTCTACGGGCCCATTTTGATGATGGGCATGAAGACATGTAAATTTGTGTATAATACCTTGTGTGGTAAGTAATGAAGTGAGGGGTTGGAATTCACCTCCTCCATCAATTTGAATTGTCATGATCTGAATGTTAAACTGAGTTGTGACATATGCCATGAAGGTAGTGAATGTGGAGGTTACCTCACATTTTTGTTTAAGCAAGAACATCCAGGTGTACTTTGTGAAAGCATTCATACATGTAAGTAAGTATTTGAAACCAGCTGTTGAAAGCATGGGTGTATGACCCCAAACATCAGCAAATATAAGTTCAAATGGAGCATAACATCGACTATTCGAGTGAGTAGATGGTAACTTATGAACTTTACCCAAGCAGTGCAAAAATCTAATTTGGATTGACGAGGAATAGGAATATTACAACTAGATAAAACAGTCTTGAGGACCTCATGATGAGGGTGCCCCGGTCTATTGTGCCACTGAGCAAACATAGAAGGTCATATAGAAGTGGTATTATGAATTGTATAAGAATTCAAATTTGATGAATCTAAATTGCCACTAGTGAGTGTGTGCATACAAGGTGATATACTAGAAGAGTAAGAGGGAGCCTTGATATTGCCAAAGGAGTATTGTCCATCCTCCCTAAGGGATCCTTGTAACAGCACTTCAGATGTAGCATGTGATTTTACAAGACAGAAATCAGGGTGAAATTCAAAATACACTCTTTATCTCATGCAAATTGACTAACTGATATAAGATTCTTGGTGATCTTAGGTACCAGTAACAAGTTATTCAATGTGAGTGTGACATGTGGTTTGTGTGCAGATGGAAAAGTAGTGTTACCAATTGAAGTGATAGACAAACCTTGACCATTACCAAGCATGAATTGGTCAGTTCCTGAGGTGGAAATGTTGTCAAGGAAGTGATATGCAGAGTTGGTAACATGATGTGTGGCGCCTGAGTCTACATACCACTGAGAATTTGCAGCTTGACTTGTGCCTATGTCTGAACCTGCTAGATACGCTTGAGGTTGTCTACCAGCAAATACAGAATTTGCAAGCCTGGGTTTGAAGCCAGATGCAGGGACACACCATTGAGAAGGAGACATCCATTGTTGTGACATTTGTGGTGATACACATGCCGAGTACCATGGATTCTGAAAGTTAGATGTAGGTTGGGGTGGAATGACTGGATTACGCCACTGAATAGCTCCAATAGGCATAACATTCAGTAGCAGCAGACCTTAGCATCATGTCTAGTTTTAGCATAAATTTGACATTGCACTTTTGACCTACCACCATTACAACCACCACCTCTGAAGAACCGACCTCCACTACCACCACAATTGCCATCAAAGTGAGGTGGAAGATTCGAAATTGATAGTTATGACGTAGGATCAGAAACAATTGAAGTTGACGAATCTTGAGCTAAAGGAATCATACCTTGCGTAAGATTGACGAAGAGTGAACCATGAGATATCGCATGTGTGGATCTATCCAAACGCGCTTCATGAGAGAGAAGCATGGTTTCTGCGATGATGATCTCACATGGTCATCACAATATTGGATGATCGAAGTTAGGGCTTGATACTCCGGTGGCAATCCGTCGACAATCGTCTCAAGTTGATCTCGATGCAAAACTGGATCTCCAATCGATTCAAGAATGTCTATGATATGTTGGATTCACCCTAAGTACTAAGCAATTGGTCAATCTCCTTTCTCCATGCTTTGCAGCTCATAACGCATTTGACGTGATTTCGCGTAGATCTGAGTTCTTTGGAACTGATCAATGGTTGTTCACACTTCATGCGCGTGTACGCACTTGACGACTTGTGGCAATACCGATTTAGACAGTATGGTGAGAAGCCAGGTGAAGAGGAGAGAGTCTTCTTAATGCCATTGCAGATAAGCTAGATTTTCAGTATCGGAGGCACAATCGGCCGTTGAGAGATAACACAGAGGAATCGCTGGATTAACTAGGTGACAATGCAGTTTGTGAATTTGAATGATTCCTTCGACTTGTTGCTTCCATGAGAGGAAATTGTGGTTGTCAAGTTTGATGTTGATTTGTTGTGCAAATGTTTTGAACGCATTTGTCAATGATGAAGTTTCTGAGTTTTTCAAAGAAAAAGTAATTTCACTCGCCAGAGAATTGTTTTCCGGTGACAATTATGACTCATCAGCGGAAGAAGGCATAGTTGTGATGGATCACAAGCTCATGATACCATATTAGAATTTGATCAAGAGAGCATATTAGGGAAGAATATAGTTCTCATTAACTAAATTCTTAACTGAATTATAGAAGTGATAGTCTTATTTATAACAAACTCAAAGTTTGTTATAGATATTAGTTCAACATATTTCTAATACTGTTATATTACACTCTAGTATTCTAATAAGTATGATTGATGTACTGCTCCTTTATATTATTTGAACAAAAATTAACCAGTTTGTGTTTATTTGTATGAATTATAGTACATCTTATACTCTGTTTATATTGATTAATTGCTTATCAAAAATAAATATAAACACCTCGCCACAATTTAAATGATACTTCCTACCTATTTCTATTGAAATAAATTCTTATTTACTCAAGAAATTTGATACATAAATCGTGAAACTCTACAAAAATTAAATTCATATTTACTCAAGAAATTTGATACATAAATCCTGAAACTCTACATGAATTCTTATGACCCTAAATTAAACACTAAAATCAGTTTTTTAATTATTTACTCTATAAATTTTATATTTAACAACGAAGTTAGTTTTAAATTAGTGAATGACAAGTACGTATTCTATACAATTTTGAATTAATTAATTATTTACTAAAAACATCTATTGAAACTTAAAATTTGGTTTTCTTAGCTTTATATATATATATATATATATATATATATATATATATATATATATATATATATATATATATATATATATATATATATATATATATATATATATATATATATATATATATATATATATATATATATATATATATATATATATATATATATATATATATATATATATATATATATATATATATTGCCTTACTGTTTAAAAAAGGTAAAATATTAAAAGTATAAATTAAACAATTTAGTTCTTCCATTCTACTGTAAAAGTTTAGACACTCATTTTAGTAATTAAAAAAATTAATATTTATGTTTATTAAAGAAAATATAATGAATTTTTTATCCAAATAATTCAGTTTTTAAAAAATTTCTCAAACTACCCCACTTTGAAGAGGAGGCGGCAGATGAATTGGCGCCTGCTCTTAAACTTAGAGAGGAGGCACCAATTGGATTGACTAATCCACCTTGTGTTGTCAATCCAATTGGCGCCTATGTGTTAAGTTTTAAAGGAGGCGCCAATTGGTCTGGCACCTATGTATGCTTCGTAATTTTTTTTGAAAAATATTGTACATGATAGATAAAGTCGAAATCGGACAAATTCATATTAATATTAATACCTGTTTACACAAAAAAGACTAATGTCGATGACCAGGATCACCTAACCGACCTCCGGTCCCACATCCCCTAGCTACCTGAACTCGTGGCCCTAACCCACGTTGATGATTCACCGCAGGTGTTTGAGTATCTGAGGGGTCGGGAACATCACCACCAACTGCAGGAGATTGCCTGAGATTGTCAGATAAATCAACGTAGTCTTGTGTATGCATCGAAGGGGTACCGCCATAGCTGAGTTCATGACCCATGTAAGAGTAGCTAGGATGTGTTTGAGTTGTTGGAGGGAGACTAGGATGATTGAAGGGAGATATTGGTGTGAATGATGCGTCGAGGAAAGGTTGAAATGATTGTTGTGGTGTTTGGCAGACATATGGTTGTTGAAGGTTTTGGTTTTGAGATGTTTGGGCTTCTTGGCTATGGTAGGAGGAGGGACGGTTGATGTTAAATGATCGTTGAGTATTTTGGCTAAGGCGGCTATGGTAGGGTGATGTGTTGGGTGCATAGCGATGTTGGGTGTCTTGATGATGATCTAGTTGTTGGTGGTGGTACGGGGTATGCTCTTGGTATAGTGGTTGGGTGTATGGCATGTTAGGGTTGTATGTTTGTGTGTTTGTGGATCGGAAATTTTGATGGATAGGGGGTTGTGAGTAGTCGGTCTGACAATGTTGTTCGGGGTTAGATATTGAGCCTTCTGGTGTGTAAGTTGCCTGGCGTGGGTCGTACAGGTACATATCCTCGGCAATGAACTCAAATCCAAACGATTTGTACCAAGTCATATAATTACGACTTGGTTTTTCTTCAGTTGGAATCACAGCATCTGTTAAGACATGGTCTTTGCGGTGCTTCCATTTGAGACACTCAGATCTAGCGAAGCTTTGCCATTGGGTTAAAGTTCCATTGGTCGTTAACTTTGCATGGATGCCATTATCCTAAGTTTGTCGGGGGATTTGGGATGTGTTGAAGCATACCGAACTGCAATTTAACATGATCACTATTGTGCATGTCCACAATGGTGAATCTTATGATCGGTGCGCATGCAGTCCAAACGGTTGCGTCTTGTTCGTTGATTTCATGGTCATGATCCAAATTTAGATATGGACGACAATTAAACTGAAATGTGAACATATATTAGATTATAAATTTGGTAGAAGAAATTAACAAATTATTACGAAATAATTAGGTTAATGGCCATACATCTGTCGGTCGAAGGTGATCCAAGAGATTACGATATTGGGTAATACAATGTCTAGGACATCTGTTATAACTCATACCACGTGCCGACCATCTGCACCATAAAAGTAAAAATATTATTTAGAGATAATAATCGGTAAAGTAAGTAAATATAGTCCATTTTTAAGAACTTACTTTTGTGCATACGGGAATGTGATTAGGCTGTTGTTGACGAACGCTAGGGATAGTAGTCTGGACCAACCCCATGCTTGGAGCAAAACAGCACATCCAGAAAATGTATATGGGTCTTTGTGTGTATTTTTACACAAAGAGCTATTAAGATAAATCAAACAAGCGGACCCCCAACTGTAACTTCCTATGTTGGTGTAAGCCCTAGAGGCCAATACTTTTGATACTTGTATCGAATTATTTATTAATAATAAAAGGCTTTTTCTTTATTATGTTTGTCTAATAAAGTCCCTAGAATAGCTAGTCCGTTTAATGTATTAAGTATGACTTAATCATGAGATCACATTAAACATAAGGACATTATTCTTAAAGTATCTGTAGTCGAGCTTTATTGTGAAGTGGGATAACATTAAAGCATTAAGACTATTATGTATATAGACTGATGATCACATCTCATGGATCATGGATAAGGAGTTATCAAGTCTTAAACATAGGTATGAATATTAAGAGTAATATTTATACTGGATTGACCTGCTATGAGAATACTATATAGAATGTTATGCAAAGTGTCATAAGTTATTCTCATGGTGATAATGGTGTATACCACCCTTCGACCTGAAACCACTATGGACCCTAGATGTAGAGTCGAGTGCCTTATTGCTGATCAAACGTTGTCCGTAACTGGATGACCATAAAGACGGTTGATGGGTACTCCACGAAGCATGCTAAGGGACATGAGTGACCTAGATGGAATTTGCCCATCCTGCGTAGCAGGATAAATGTCTATGGGCCCAATATTGAACTGAAAAAGGATGACACGGTATATGCCTTGTGTTCAATATAGACATAAGGGCAAAAGGATAATTATACACATAAATATTATCACAGAAGGATTTGTCAGATCACATGACATTTTCGTGTCTTGGGTAGCAGTGATGTGTTGCTAGATACCGCTCACTGTTTATTATGTTAAATACTGATTTAATATAATTTCCAATGCCGCGAAAACCTACAGGGTCACACACAAAGGACGGATTGAAGAGAGATAGAGTACTAAGGAACACCGTAAGGTACTGTGCATTTAAGTGAATTGTAGAACATCGTAAGGTACGGTGTACTTAAGTAGGATATGAAATATGGTAAGGTACCACGCGCTTAAGTGATTTTGGCATATTATAAGATATGAGCCACTTACACTTAAGTGGGCTTTTTAGCTTGAAGCCCACATAAGTGGTTCTATAAATAGAACCCTTGTGCAGAAGCATTAAGTGCAGTTGCAATTTCGTTTTCTCTCTCTCTCTCTCTCTCTCTCTCTCTCTCTCTCTCTCACTCAAAGCCTTCATTCGTAGCAGCTAGCACTGAGATTGAAGGAATCCGTTCGCGTGGACTGAGTAGAGGCGTTGTCATCGTTCAACGTTCGTGATCGCTCAGTAGATCTGCATCAAAGGTTTCAATCGTCACAAGAGATAACGATTCTATCACTGATCATGCCCATTCGTAAGGATCAATAAAGGAGAAAATTTTAAATTCCGCTGCGTTTTGGATTGCCCTTCTCCTTCAGTGGTATTAGAGCCACTTACGAAACCATGCATCGGATAGCTGTTTATTTTCTGTATTAATATGATTAAAAGACAGAATGAATCCATTAATTAAATGAGTAATTATATTTGGCATCATGTGTGTACGATTTGGATGATTGATGTTGACTATGCTTCGGAATCCGACATTAGTATGGTGAAGCAGCGATACATCGACCGTCCATAGGTTACGCAATGAGATCGATCAAGTTGTATATATGATATAAGTAATCCTAATGCAAAATACGGTATATATGATATATTGTTTCTGTTTCATTCATTCAAACCCTTAATGGTTGTTTTCCTTTGAGCGATCAATGGTCATTTGCTTCGGAATCCGACATTAGTATGGTGAAGCAATTACCTGTTGATCAATCATACTGAATCAACAATCGAAGCGTGTTTGACGGTCTGAAATTGGTGCATTTGGGTTAGTGACGGCACAAGGGTTGTGCTGTCAAAGATTTGTGAATTGAGGGTTTGTTGGATCACGTCTGTTGACTGTTTCAAAAGCGCTGATTTTGGCCGCGTGACGTTCGTCATGGGCCTGTGACGATCGTAACAAGTTGGACATGACGGTCGTAACATGCTTTGTGACGGTCGTCACATTCACAGATTTAGAATTCTAGGTGTTTCTGTTATTTTGGTCGCGTGACATTCGTCATGGGCCCGTGACGGTCGTAACAAGCTGCACGTGACGGTCGTAACATGCTTGTGACGGTCGTCACATTCACAGAGTCAGAATTCGAGGTTTCTATTTTGTGACTGCGCAAGAGTTGTGTTGATGCAAAACAACGTCGATTTTAAATGAATTGTTCATTAAAATTTCGGGCAGCGGACCCCCGGCTAACTCTGCGTAGTGTGATCCGTCGCCGAAATTTAATTTGGTTTTAATTAATTAAAGGAATTTAAATTAATAATAATAATGTGTTTATTATTATTGTCTTGTGGTGATCGGTTATGGCCTTAGTTTTCCTTTATTTTGTTTTGGGATTTTAAAATACGACCTGCGTGTCGTGCCTCTCTTTTAATCTCTTAATGTAACTTCTTTTCTCATCTCACTCCCTCGTATATAAAACGAGTTTCTTTTATGTAATGGAATGTTATGAAGAAAGAGAAGAATTTAATATCAAGGGAGGACAACCTTGAAGATCTTGCTTGGAGAAGCTTAGATCGTTATTAGGTTAGCTTAGGTTCTCTCATTGGCTTGGGAGAGCAATTGCGCTAGGGGCCATAACTGTTTCATTATGAATGTTGATGCATGTGAATGTATGTTGATGCATGTGAGAGACAATTTATATGATAAATAAGCCGGTGAGATCAGAACAATTGCAATTCCCTCAAATTAAATATTAAGTTTATGCTTTCCAAGTTTTAGCACTCATCAAGACTAGTATCGGATAATGTAGGTTTCGCCTACGCGAGGTGCATGTTCTATATTAGTAAGATGCGATGGGATAATTGTAATATCCAATTGCTAAAACAATGGGTCAAACTTAACTAAACAAATTATAATAAGATTATATGTGTTTAGAAGCAAGAGTTGGACATGATCCATGTGATGGATTGGAATAAGGAGTTATTCACCCAACTAAAATATTCGAGAGTTGTATTAGATACAATTGGAAGGAGTTCCTACCTAAATAACCTAGTTTTGTGTAATCCGCCTACACGGACTTAGAACAAAGTGAAATATGGATCTCGACCCACTAGAAAATCTTCCAACGGGATTTTCCGAATCAAATGATGAGGGTCATTTGTTTTGAGTAAAATAGTGGGAGCATATTTAATTAAAGGCCTAATTAAATATGTTATTGATACTTATATTTTCATTAATTTCATGTAGATTACCATGACAACAAACACCTCTAACAACATTTTGCGATCAATCCTTGACAAGGAAAAATTGTCTGGGATAAATTTTCTGGATTGGCACCAAAATCCGAGGATTATCCTCAAACATGATAAAAAGTTGTATGTCTTGGAGAAACCTGTTCCTGAAGAGGAACCTCCTAGTTTTGCACCTAAGGCAGAAACAGATGCTTATAAGAAGCATGTCGATGATGCCAATGAAACTGCTTGTCTCATGCTGGCTACCATGAACTCAGAATTGCAAAAGCAACATGAGAGCATGGCAACGTTCGATATGATTGAACACCTGAAGATGCTCTATCAAGAGAAAGCAAGGTATGAAAGGTTTGAAGTTTCAAAAGCCCTTTTTTAAGGCAAGTTAGCTGAGGGAGCTCCTGTAGGTCCCCATGTGCTCAAGATGATTGGGTATGTGGAAAACCTTGAAAGGTTGGGTTTTCCCCTCGGAAAGGAACTTGCGACTGATTTGATCTTGCAATCGTTGCTAAATAGATTTAGTCAATTTGTCCTAAATTTCAATATGAATGATATGGATAAATCTCTTCCTGAACTGTTAGCCATGTTAAGAACCGCTGAGCAGAATCTGAAGTCAAAAGGGAAGTCCATTCTGATGATCCGAAATGGAAAGAGACAAAACAAAAGACCCACAAAGCAGGGTGAGAAAGGGAAAGGCAAGGAAGTTGCTAAACCCAGACCCAATGTTGTTGCTTTGAAGCCTAGTGGAGGCATAACAAAGGTAGGCACCTGCTTCCATTGCGGTAAGACCGGACACTGGAAGAGAAACTGCCCAAAGCACCTGGAAGATATGAAGAATGGAGTAGAGACTTCAACTTCAGGTATTTTTGTTATTGAAATAAATTTATCTACTTCTGCATCATGGGTATTAGATATTGGATGCGGTTCTCACATTTGTACAAATGTGCAGGGGCTAAAAAGAAGTAGAGATTTGGCAAAAGGTGAAGTTGACCTACGAGTTGGCAATGGAGCAAAGGTTGCTTCTTTAGCCGTAGGAACTTATGTATTGACTTTACCTAGTGGTTTAATAATTCAGTTAGAGAACTGTTATTATGTACCTACATTTAGCAGGAATATTATTTCCGTTTCTTGTTTGGACAAGTTTGGTTTTTCATTTATAATAAAAACAATTGTTGCTCAATTTATTTGAATGATATATTCTATGCTACTGCACAACTGAGCAATGGACTATATGTCCTTGATCTCGAAATTCCTATTTATAACATTAATACTAAAAGGATAAAACCTAATGAGTTAAATCCAACTTACCTTTGGCATTGCCGATTAGGCCACATAAATGAGAAACGCATTTCCAAACTCCATAAAGATGGACTCTTGGACTCTTTTGATTATGAATCATATGAGACATGTAGATCTTGTTTAATTGGAAAGATGACAAAGTCTCCATTCATAGGAAAAGGTGAAAGAGCGAATGATCTTTTGGGCCTCATACATACTGATGTATGTGGACCACTGAACATACCAGTCAGAGGAGGTTTTCAGTACTTCATCACATTCACTGATGATTTCAGTATATATGTGTCATACGGTGAACTGACTTCGTGTGTTTTTGCTTTGGAAAGCAAATGTCGCGGATAGCAAGAGTCGCCACCGACTTTTCTTTTATCCCATAAGGAAAGGTGGAAAAGAACAGGAAAGACCTTAATTAGATTTTGGGTTCGGGAGGTACATTATACAAAGGGAAGGTGTTAGCACCCTTTGTATCCATGGTTATCCATGGGCTCTTAATTGCTTGATCACTTATGTTTATCTGAAAAAAAGTGTTTGTGAATTGCTTAAAAATGTTTTGAAAAGAGAGTTTAACTTTGTAATGATTCTTGTACGAATGTATACAAAGTATTTATCTCGTTTAATTTTGAAAGCGGTTTAGAAAAATATAACTTGGCAATGATTCTAGTACGAATGTATACCAAGTGGTGATTTTCTAGTAGTAAAGTGTGAGGTATGAAAAAATGTTTTAGGTTGTGAGCTAGCAATTAAGAGTTATACCTACCCAAGGTCTTTATGGGCATTTCCTATCCTTATGAGGGTAAAACTGTCCTTACTATTGAGAAGTAAGTAGTTCTATCCTTTGGATGTAAAGGGTCATCGTAGGGTCATCGATTGGTCATTGAAGGCAACATTTGTAAGGATACCTTAGCATTCGAATGGACAATCATCATTTAACCGTAGGCTACAACGACGGGTCACCGAGGGACAAAATCATATATTCGCAGGCAACATCCGAGGGACGATGATTTATTTTATAGGGACATGATGATTTAATCAAAGGGTCTTTGCTAAGTGTATCCCCATATTCGCGGGACATGACCGTAACACCGTAATCGTAAGGCAACAAAGAGAGGTCCAAGATCACATATTCAAAGGCAATATTTTACAATCAATTAGGTAATTAGGATGAATCTCCACGTTATAATCAATTAGATAATTAGGATGAATCTCCACATTAAAATCAATTAAGTAATTAGGATGAATCTCCACAAGGGTATCCCACAAATAAAGTGGAATACCTAGCAAGCTACCTTTTCGGGAATACGTGAGCCCTTACAAAATTCAGCAAACAAGTCAGAATACCAAATCAGGGTGCAATCGAGAATTGCACCAAACAAAAGGAACATAGCGGTAGGAATGTCAGGCAAAATAACACATGGTTAGAATAAAACAGATCCGATAAGCATAGAATAGAACAGAAAAATCGGCGGCTGTCACGTTCGCTCCTGCCTCGCTTAGCGAAGGCTTAGCGAATGCTCGCTACATGCTCGCTTAGCGATGTGCTAGCGAGCGGCTGCGGGTTCTGGTTTTAATAACAGTACAATTCCAGAAAGCTCCACACCCTATGGCGTCCATCACAGAAATTACATGGTTAAACGTTCAAGATATTCATACATACTTAAATTCACATGCAAAACTTAAGATATTTTTATAAATTCAATCATAATGCCATATGCAAATTAAGAACATAAAGTGGTAATAGTAATGCAAACCTGTTTGCAATTGAATTGCAACCTTGAATTGACAAGTCACTCTTAGGGTTGGCGCCGGATTGAGTTGGGCGGAAATAACCTTGGTGCAGATGAGTTTCCTTCAGGGTTTCCTTTAGGGTTGCTCTGAATTCTCTGGGTTAGCCTCCAGGGTTTGCTGTGTTGCTTCTGTTAGGGTTTCTGTCCGTCTGCCTCTGTCTCCCTCTGTCTCCCTCTGTCCCCTTTTTCTGAATGAAGCTCTACTATTTATAATAATTTTTGTGACCTGATGAGCTCAGAATGAAGCCCAGAATTTTCTGGTATTCGCAAGCTTCGCTAGGCGAGTGGTGTAGCGAAGGGTTCGCTAGGCGAAGGATTTGCTCGCCTAGCGAGCATGCCAGTTTGAGTCATTTCCTCGGTTTGGCCACCTGTGAGCTGAGTCTTTGTTCCTTTAGGATCAATGCCTTGAAAAATAAGTTGGAGTGCCTTGAAAAATGCTTGTAATATTAACGGGCAAATTTTGGGGTATGACAGCTGCCCCTGTTCAATATTCTTGAACCGAGAGAGTTAGAATGGTGTGTATGCCATTCGTGGTCTGGAGGTGGAAGATTATTGAACACTAGATTGCCCCGAAAATTTGCACTTGTTAATCAAAAGTTAGTCTTGATGGAGATGGGCTTAAAGATGCCATCCAGGAAGTTTGATGATGAAAGATCAGAATGGATCATACGCTGCTGGGGATAAAGGATCAGAATGGATCGTACGCTAGATCGTATCTGAGTTGCAGAATGAGCCGTACGTTAGGCTGTATCTGACGAAGGTAGAATCAGAATGGATCATACGCTAGATCGTATCTGAGTTGAAGATCCAAATGGGTCGTACGTTAGACCGTATTGGAGTTGCAGAATGAGTCGTACGTTAGGCTGTATCTGAAGAGGAGTCAGAATGGACCGTACGTTAGATCGTATCTGAGTTGAAGATCCAAATGGGTCGTACGTTAGACCGTATTGGAGTTGCAGAATGAGTCATACGTTAGGCTGTATCTGAAGAACAAAGTAGTCGTACGCTAGACTACACCTCGGAATGTACCGTACGCTAGGTAGTATCTGATAGTATTTATATATGTTGTATTTGCAATGAATATCTGGGGTGGGCTTAAAGATGCCACTTTTAGGAGGATATCCGAGTGTTTGTCAGAATGAATGTTCATATGGATTATATCTGAGAGATGTAGTTGAATCCTGAATGTAATTGATAAAGATGTTCGTCTGAATGGACCTTTGTCTTGACTGTATCAGAAGGATAATTAACCTGAAAAATAAAGTTAGCTTCATGCTATGTCATGATGCATGAGATGTTTTATGCTTTCGGAAATAAATGCGAATGTTGTATGCATGCGTGTGCTGCGAAATGATGTAATGAATGAACTATGCACGAGGAAGGTTCTTCTAGGGGAAAACAAATCCCAATATTCTGGTTGGAGACATTTGTATCGATGATCCTTTCTCAGCTGGGGGTATTTGATTTCTGTCTGATGGTAGAAATATTCACCGGAAGCCTGGCTGGGGATGGAAGAGATGACCAGTCTGTCTGGTGATGCCCGTTTCTGCTGGGAAATAGCTGGTTTTGCTGGGGAATAGGATTAGCAACCGGACTGGTTGGAAAGCATGGTTAGACCTTATTCTCGACCCTAAAGTCTTTTAGTAACTGCTATTGCTATTTTTGTTTTATGCATGTATTTTTGATAAACATCGATCATATTCAAATGCATATATTAATTCAAACTAAATCAATGGACGTTTACGCAAACAAAACAGATGAAGTAAAACAAAAGCATTTTTTTTTGAAGTAAAATTGTATCGATTTTGACAGAGGGCCTATAAACAGGCAATTTGAGTACAAGGAGACAGAAATCCTAGTAAGAGGAAATTGTCAAGAAAACAAAGAGAAAGCTATGCAGAAAAAAGTCCCATCGATTTTAAATCCACTACTGTCATTATGTCTTCAAGCCTCTCATCTCCTGCTGTCGGATAAAAGTGATTGGCTTGTTCAGTCCCTTTGACTTGGGTGAAGTAGACCGAGAACGGGACATAGTCATACGCTTTAATCCCTAACTTTTGCCTGGACCGCCTTTTCAGGTTTTCAGTCCACCAGGATACCCTTTTTTTCCCAAGCCGCCCTTTCAGGTTTTCGACTTGCCTGGTGTACATGCGTAGTATCTTTTTGACTATGTCCGTGTTCACGGGATGCGGGGAGTCTTCGTCATCCATTGTAGCAAGCATCATGGCTCCACCAGAGAATACCTTCTTAACTACAAATGGCCTTTTGTATGTGGGAGTCCATTTGCCTCTAGAATCACCTTGTGGTAGAATGATACGCTTTATTACTAAGTCGCCACTTCGGAATTATGGTGTTTTATTTTGAACTGCGTGCAGAGTTCAGTAATCATCTTGTTGTTCAAATTAGCACCATTATCAGTGATAGCTCTTTCAGGAGACAGCAGGTTTCTCAAATAGATATTTGATAGAATCCATCTTAGAAATCAATAAAGCGGTATGATTCAACACATACTGTCTTAGTCGGCGAGCAGCCCAAGCCAAAGCACAGCAAGTTTTCTCGAGCAGTGAGTATCTTGTTTCACAGTCGGTAAACTTTTTGCTAAGGTGGTATATTGCGTGCTCTTTTCGACCAGACTCGTCATGTTGCCCCAGCACACACCCCATTGAATTTTCTAACACGGTCAAATACATGATTAGAGGTCTTCCTTCAACTGGTGGCATCAGAATTGGAAGTTCTTGGAGATACTTCTTGATTTTGTCTCAGTAATTTAAAAATGGATTCGCAAGTAGCGGCCAAATGGGAGCTAAATCAGGCGACGTGGTCCAGATTTATGATTTCGATCGATGCCTCATGCGGCTGAATAGTCTTTTCTTCTTGCAGTAACAGTCTGGCAAGCTCTCCAGGTACTTCACAATCTTCCTCACTTCCATCCTCGGCTTGGTAGATCGGATTTTCAAAGTCATAATGAATAGTAGAAGAGTTATTACCAACAGGATCCAGAATGGATATGGATCGGCAATTTGTGACGTGAGTGTGTGTAAGAAAGCATAGCTTGTTTAAAAGATGACAAGAAAGATAAGGAGCGCAATATTTGAATGCAAAAAGTCCATTGATTCATTGAATGTGAATATGCTTATGAAAATGACAAAACCCATGAAAAATTAGCCATTGTGCCCCGGGTATAGCCACAATGCTTTGAGAAGTTCAATTGTAAAAATTAAAAATTTGCAACACTAAGATAGCAATAACAATTACTCCTGACTAAAGGAAATCAGGATAGTGTCTTCAGCCTTCCAATTGTCGAGTCTGTCACCAATTGTTGGGAAAATCCAGCTATCCAAGTCATAATCGTTATCAGTATCTTCCACAGCATTGACAGTCTCGTCATGATTAGGCAGAGGAGCAGTGATGACATTAGGAGTCTCCGGAGGATCAGAGGTAGCCGCCTGTATCTTTCCACTTCGAATGCCGCTTTCAACATGTTCACCTGTTAATATAAGTTCAGTGAAACCCAATGAGGAACTCCTCAATAGATGGCTGTAGAATGGGCCAGTCAGTGTGCTCATGAACATGTCCACTAATTCTCAATCAGTCATAGGGGGTTTGACTCTGCCAGCCAAATCTCTCCATTTTTGAGCATATTCTTTGAAGCTTTCTTTAGATTCCATAGTCATATTCTGCAACTGTAGCCGAGTAGGTGCCAATTCAGAATTATACTGGTAGTGCTTGTAGAAAGCTGCCGCTAAATCAGTCCAGGTGCGGATGTTAGAGCTCTCGAGCTGATAGTACCATTCTAACTGTGTGCCAGACAGACTCTCTTGGAAGAAATGGATCCATAGTTTCCTATTAGTGGTAGACGGCTGAATCTTTCTCACATAAGCTCTCAGATGCATCTGAGGACAAGACGCACCATCATATCTAGTGAAAGCAGGGACCTTGAATTTGCACGGAATGACCACATCAGAGACCAGACCTAAGCCTTCCAAATCCAGACCGGGCGCCTTCTGACCCTCCATAGCTAGCATGCGTTCTTCCAGCAACTTATACTTATCATCTTTTGGAGAGTACTGTTCATTCTCATAATCTTCATCGTCATCCTCAAGGTTGAAGGGATCAATATTCTCCTCTTCTAAATCATTCTCTGTCTCCTCTCCTTGATCCTTCAGAATTCTAATCTTGACCCCTGCAGCCTGTCCTTTAAGCCTTCTTCCCGGGTTGATGTAACTCACAGCTTTTTTGTCTTTCTTCTGCTCGAGCAAGAGAGCCTTCAGTTCCTCCTGCCCCTTGGATAAGTTCAAGATCATCTTCTGGAATTGAGCATTTTGAGCCTGGAGATCTTTGACAGTTTGTTCGAGAGTCATCTTCCTGTTATGCAATGTTATATTTATCTATGCAATGTATGAAATGTTTTCAATGTTTAAAGTCCTTGAAATGATTAGTACAATGCCACGATGTCATGATGTTATGATTTTATGATGTTAAGATGTTATGATGTTAAGATGTTATGATGTTAAGATGTTATGATGTTATGATGTTAAGTAAATAACACGCACAAGCAAGTCACACAACCATCATTCCTAAGTTTTAAGGCTTGCATGAGTTCCATAGGTAAGTACCCTCCCCACTGAAGTTTGGTTGGTTCAACCTGTCCTAGAATAGTAACCGGGTTCTAAAAGGATCTTCAATCATTGACCTTCCCTTAAGTCCACTTCAGTGCAACACCAAGTGGTTGACCAAAGTTTCCCTAAAGTCCAATCTCGAGGAGTGTAGTATCGAGTCTCAACCAACCCCAGTCGGAACCGAAGTCAGTTATCTCACTACTTTCTAATGGCCAGGATGAGTCAATTAGGGTTCTAAAGGTCTGGTTAATGCTTTGATGACACCACGCAGACGCCAAATTTCTCCTCAAGTAAACATGAGGAACATCAGGACATCCAAAGTGTCACATTAACCGTAGCCATCATTTTAACCATTCCAGTATACGCCGGATAGTCGCGATGATCTCTTGCTACTTACCTAAGGTACACTAGATCCGGGTGTAGGATCTTTCACTCAAGAATAAAATACCCAAGCAATCCCTTAAAAGTAAATCAGACAATTCAAATAAGTGATTTTTTTTAAGGCAACCTCTCTTTTTAAGCATCCCCAGCAGAGTCGCCAGTTCTGTCATACGGTGAACTGACTTCGTGTGTTTTTGCTTTGGAAAGCAAATGTCGCGGATAGCAAGAGTCGCCACCGACTTTTCTTTTATCCCATAAGGAAAGGTGGAAAAGAACAGGAAAGACCTTAATTAGATTCTGGGTTCGGGAGGTACATTATACAAAGGGAAGGTGTTAGCAGCCTTTGTATCCATGGTTATCCATGGGCTCTTAATTGCTTGATCACTTATGTTTATCTGAAAAAAAGTGTTTGTGAATTGCTTAAAAATGTTTTGAAAAGAGAGTTTAACTTTGTAATGATTCTTGTACGAATGTATACAAAGTATTTATCTCGTTTAATTTTGAAAGCGGTTTAGAAAAATATAACTTGGCAATGATTCTAGTACGAATGTATGCCAAATGGTGATTTTCTAGTAGTAAAGTGTGAGGTATGAAAAAATGTTTTAGGTTGTGAGCTAGCAATTAAGAGTTATACCTACCCAAGGTCTTTATGGGCATTTCCTATCCTTATGAGGGTAAAACTGTCCTTACTATTGAGAAGTAAGTAGTTCTATCCTTTGGATGTAAAAGGTCATCGATTGGTCATTGAAGGCAACATTTGTAAGGATACCTTAGCATTCGAAGGGACAATCATCATTTAACCGTAGGCTACAACGACGGGTCACCGAGGGACAAAATCATATATTCGCAGGCAACATCCGAGGGACGATGATTTATTTTATAGGGACATGATGATTTAATCGAAGGGTATTTGCTAAGTGTATCCCCACATTCGCGGGACATGACCGTAACACCGTAATCGTAAGGCAACAAAGAGAGGTCCAAGATCACATATTCAAAGGCAATATTTTACAATCAATTAGGTAATTAGGATGAATCTCCACGTTATAATCAATTAGATAATTAGGATGAATCTCCACATTAAAATCAATTAAGTAATTAGGATGAATCTCCACAAGGGTATCCCACAAATAAAGTGGAATAGCTAGCAAGCTACCTTTTTGGGAATACGTGAGCCCTTACAAAATTCAGCAAACAAGTCAGAATACCAAATCAGGGTGCAATCGAGAATTGCACCAAACAAAAGGAACATAGCGGTAGGAATGTCAGGCAAAATAACACATGGTTAGAATAAAACAGATCCGATAAGCATAGAATAGAACAGAAAAATCGGCGACTGTCACGTTCGCTCCTGCCTCGCCTAGCGACGGCTTAGCGAATGCTCGCTACATGCTCGCTTAGCGATGTGCTAGCGAGCGGCTGCGGGTTCTGGTTTTAATAACAGTACAATTCCAGAAAGCTCCACACCCTATGGCGTCCATCACAGAAATTACATGGTTAAACGTTCAAGATATTCATACATAGTTAAATTCACATGCAAAACTTAAGATATTTTTATAAATTCAATCATAATGCCATATGCAAATTAAGAACATAAAGTGGTAATAGTAATGCAAACCTGTTTGCAATTGAATTGCAACCTTGAATTGGCAAGTCACTCTTAGGGTTGGCGCCGGATTGAGTTGGGCGGAGACAACCTTGGTGCAGATGAATTTCCTTCAGGGTTTCCTTTAGGGTTGCTCTGAATTCTCTGGGTTAGCCTCCAGGGTTTGCTGTGTTGCTTCTGTTAGGGTTTCTGTCCGTCTGCCTCTGTCTCCCTCTGTCCCCTTTTTCTGAATGAAGCTCTGCTATTTATAATAATTTTTGTGACCTGATGGGCTCAGAATGAAGCCCAGAATTTTCTGGTATTCGCAAGCTTCGCTAGGCGAGTGGTGTAGCGAAGGGTTCGCTAGGCGAAGGATTTGCTCGCCTAGCGAGCATGCCAGTTTGAGTCATTTCCTCGGTTTGGCCACCTGTGAGCTGGGTCTTTGTTCCTTTAGGATCAATGCCTTGAAAAATAAGTTGGAGTGCCTTGAAAAATGCTTGTAATATTAACGGACAAATTTTGGGGTATGACAATATGGTTATGTGTATTTAATGAAACACAAATCAGAGTCCTTTGAAAAGTTCAAGGAATTCAAGAATGAAGTACAAAACCAACTAGGTAAGAATATTAAAACTCTTCGATCAGATCGAGGTGGTGAGTATTTAAGCCTAGAGTTTGATGACCATCTGAAAGAGTGTGGGATCCTATCCCAACTTACTCCTCCTGGAACACCCCAATGGAATGGTCTATCTGAGAGAAGAAATCGAACCCTGTTAGACATGGTCCGATTCATGATGAGTCACGCCGATCTTCCAAACTCCTTTTGGGGACATGCATTATTGACAGCAGCTTACACACTTAACCGTGTTCCATCCAAAAAGGTTGAGAAGACACCATATGAGATATGGAGTGGTAAGAAACCACATATGTCTTACATTAATATTTGGGGTTGCGAAGTTTATGTGAAACGACAAATTTCAACTAAGCTTGAGCCCAAATCTGACAAATGCTTATTTGTGGGGTATCCTAAAGAAACAAGAGGGTATTACTTCTACAATCCTTCTGAGGGTAAAGTGTTTGTTGCTCGAACTGGAGTTTTCCTAGAAAAGGATTTTATTTCCAAAGGAATCAGCGGGAGGAAAGTAGAGCTTGAAGAAATTCAAGAATCACAAAGCATTGATACACCTATGGAGGAATTAGAGTAGGAAACATAAGTAGTTGTGGAAGAGCAACCTGCTCAAGTTGAACAAGACTAGCGTAGGTCAGGCAGGATACGTCACCTACCTGAGAGATATGGATATCTCATAACTGATCAAGATGATGTATTACTCATGGATCAAGATGAGCTTGTGACCTACCAAGAGGCCATAACTGGTCCCGAGTATGAGAAGTGGCTAGAAGCCATGAAATCTGAAATGGATTCCATGTACACAAACCAGGTTTGGACCTTGGTAAAGCCTCCTGTAGGAGTTAACCCTATAGGATGCAAGTGGGTCTTCAAAAAGAAGACTGACATGGATGTTAAGGTACATACCTATAAGGCAATATTGACCGCAAAAGGATATAAACAAATTCATGGGGTTGACTATGATGAAACCTTTTCACCAATTGCAATGCTTAAATCTATTCAGATTTTACTTTCTATCGCTGCATATCATGATTATGAAATATGGCAGATGGATGTCAAAACTGCTTTCCTTAATGGGAATCTTCTTGAGGATGTGTACATGACACAGCCTGAAGGGTTTGACATACCAGAAGAAGCCCAAAAGATATGTAAGTTACAAAGATCAATCTATGGATTGAAGCAAGCTTCTAGAAGCTGGAATCTTCGTTTTAATGAAACAGTAAAATAATATGGATTCATCAAGAACGAAGATGAGCCTTGTGTCTACAATAAGGTTAGTGGGAGCATGATCATTTTCCTGGTATTATATGTAGACGACATATTACTCATTGGAAACGATGTCCCTACCCTGCAACAAGTAAAGTCTTGGTTGGGGAAATGCTTTTCTATGAAGGACCTAGGTGAAGCAGCCTATATATTAGGAATCAGAATCTATAGAGATAGATCACAAAAACTGCTTGGCCTAAGTCAGAGTACATACATAGAAAAAGTGTTGAGACACTTTAATATGCATGATTCCAAGAAAGGATTCATACCTATGCAACATGGCATGTGTCTATCAAAAACACAATCCCCTTCAACTAAGGAAGAAAGGGATCGCATGAATAAGATTCCATATGCATCTGCAATAGGATCTATCATGTATGCCATGTTATGTACTCGACCAGATGTCTCGTATGCTTTAAGTGCAACGAGTAGGTACCAATCTGATCCTGGTGATGCTCATTGGGTAGCTGTCAAGAATATCCTCAAGTATTTGAGAAGGACTAAGGACTCATTCTTGATATATGGAGGTCAGGAAGAGCTGGCTATAATTGGATACACCGATGCTAGCTTCCAGACAGATAAGGATGACTTTAGATCACAATCTGGTTATGTGTTTTGCTTAAACGGTGGCGCTGTGAGCTGGAAAAGTTCAAAGCAAGATAAAGTTGCTGATTCTACAACTGAGGCCGAGTATATTGCTGCCTCAAGCGCAGCAAAGGAAGCTGTTTGGATCAAAAAGTTCATTAGTGAACTTGGCGTGGTTCCTAGCATTGTGGATCCCATTGGTCTCTATTGTGATAACAATGGTGCTATCGCACAAGCTAAGGAGCCTAGATCTCACCAACGATCCAAACACCTACTTAGGCGTTATCACCTCATTCGAGAGATAATAGATAGAGGAGATGTGAAAATATGCAGAGTACCTACACTTGACAATATTGTTGACCCACTGACAAAGCCTCTTGCGCAGCAGAAGCATGATGGCCATACTAGATCTATGGGCATTAGGGGTATGCCTGATTGGCTCTAGTGCTAGTGGGAGATTGTTGGTGTAAGCCCTAAAGGCTAATACTTTTGGTACTTGTATCGAATTATTTATTAATAATAAAAGGCTTTTTCTTTATTATGTTTGTCTAATAAAGTCCCTAGAATAGCTAGTCCGTTTAATGTATCAAGTATGACTTAATCATGAGATCACATTAAACATAAGGACACTATTCTTAAAGTATCCGTAGTCGAGCTTTATTGTGAAGTGGGATAATATTAAAGCATTAAGACTATTATGTATATAGACTGATGATCACATCTCATGGATCATGGATAAGGAGTTATCAAGTCTTAAACATAGGTATGAATATTAAGAGTAATATTTATACTGGATTGACCCGCTATGAGAATACTATATAGAATGTTATGCAAAGTGTCATAAGTTATTCTCATGGTGATAATGGTGTATACCACCCTTCGACCTGAAACCACTATGGACCATAGATGTAGAGTCGAGTGCCTTTATGTTGATCAAACGTTGTCCGTAACTGGATGACCATAAAGACAGTTGATGGGTACTCCACGAAGCATGCTAAGGGAAATGAGTGACCTAGATGGAATTTGCCCATCATGCGTAACAGGATAAATGTCTATGGGCCTAATATTGAACTGGAAAAGGATGACACAGTCTATGCCTTGTGTTCAATATAAACATAAGGGCAAAATGGTAATTATACACATAAATATTATCACAGAAGGATTTGTCAGATCACATGACATTTTCGTGTCTTGGGTAGCAGTAATGTGTTGCTAGATACCGCTCATATTTATTATGTTAAATACTAATTTAATATAATTGTCAATGCCGCGAAAACCTACAGGGTCACACACAAAGGACGAATTGATGAGAGATAGAGTAACTAAGGAACACCGTAAGGTACGGTGCACTTAAGTGAATTGTAGAACATCGTAAGGTACGGTGTACTTAAGTAGAATATGAAATATGGTAAGGTACCACGCGCTTAAGTGATTTTGGCATATTATAAGATATGGGCCACTTACACTTAAGTGGGCTTTTTAGTTTGAAGCCCACACAAATGGTTCTATAAATAGAACCCTTGTGCAGAAGCATTCAGTGCAGTTGCAATTTCGTTTTCTCTCTCTCTCTCTCTCTCTCTCTCACACACACACACACATACACACACACACACACACACACACACACTCAAAGCCTTCATTCGTAGCAGCTAGCCCTGAGATTGAAGGAATCCGTTCATGTGGACTGAGTAGAGGCGTTGTCATCGTTCAACGTTTATGATCGCTCCGTAGATCTGCATTAAAGGTTTAAATCGTCACAAGAGGTAACGATTCTATCACTGATCATGCCCAATCGTAAGGATCACTAAAGGAGAAAATTTTAAATTCCGTTGCGTTTTGGATCTCCCTTCTCCTTCATCCTATTCGATCTACATGTCTTAGTAAAGGTAAATACATAACATGCATACTAGAACCAATACCTTCGGGAAATAAAAATGAACCAATTAAAAGCATAATGTAACACCTAATTTTTATTATTCGAGCATCTTCGGTAGAATTCTCATGTAACTGTAAGCTGTTATAATATACCTTAAGGCGTGAAAGGAGTATACCTTGACCTTTCGAGTTATCATCTAACAAATCAACATCCAAGAGGTCCATGCAAATTGAATTCGCATAGTTGGTTTTACCATTTACCGCCTTACCTTCGATAGGCAGTCCCAATAACATGCAGACGTCTTCTAACGTCACGGTACATTTACCGGTTGGAAACCAGAATGTGTGTGTCTCAGGACGCCATCTTTCACATAACGCAAGAATAAATTTATTATCCACCGACCAAGACATTATTTTGCTTATATGCCCAAAACTGGCGAGTTCGACATACGGTTGAATCATCGGATCCATGTGTACAAATTCGTGGACCCGAGTTCGAAACCTAGAAACATCCTAAAAAAGAAACAACAAAATACGTTACTTTATAAAATATAAACAACAAATTAAGTATCATTATTAAAAACTATTCTAGAAAAATAATACAATAATTAAACGCTTACATAAGTTTCTATGTTTGCAACTGTGCCTTTGTGTGATTCACCTATAGTAAGGAGAGACATCTTGTCGGAGTAAATATTTGAAATAGTGGTTGTTGTAGATGAAAGAGTTGTTGTTGTAGAGGAAGAAGTGGTTGTTTGTGAGGAAAATATGTGGGAGTTGCATGGCTATTTATAATGAGTGACATGCAAATACATGCAAAAGTTTGAATGTATGGATAATAGTGCTTGCATGCTAGCGCTAAATGGTTTGGCTTACACATATAAATGTCACATGCTAGCGCCAATCAAAGTGGCACCTCCTAGGCTTGCATGGATGCTTCAACTTCACCTAGCCTGGCACATTCATGACTATGCATGCTTAGTTACAAGGTCTGCAAAGAAGACATGGTAGCGCCAATTGGACTGGCGCCCATGTACAAGGAATGCAAGCTAGCGCCAATTGGACTGACGCTAGGGCTTGCATGTTTGACACATCACTTACCTCTAGCTTGCATGCTTGACACATCACTTACCTCTAGCTTTGCATGCTTGACACATTACGTACCTATAGCTTGCATGCTTGACACATCACTTACCTATTTAAGTGTCTTACTATCTACATCTAACAATCAACACAAATTCATATGCACCAAAAAAATATTACTTTTCATATGCACAAGAAATATTACAATGTCATCTGCACCAAAATATGTTATCAATGCTCATTGCAATGGTGAGACATATGAGTCTGATCTATACGAGTTTTGTTTTCGAAACACTGATACTATCCGACTTACGATCAAGAGAAATTCAGATTTCTGGCATTTGAAAAAACAAATTGAATCTTGCATATGATCTGGTCTTGTGTCACAAATCACGTATCAAAATCCATTTTTTTTCGAGAACAGTCAATGCAAATTTTTCCCGCTAAAGGTACGGGACGATGATGATGTTGAATATATGTTTGCTAGTCACGAACATTCTGGTTGCAACTCTATTGAGTTATATATTACTCTTCAACCAAGTATATCATCTCAGCAATATCAGATAACTAATCAAGTTGAATCTGATGAATTTGATTCAGAAAACTCAAATGAAGCCGACGCAGAAGAAGAAGCAGAAGTCAACGTCGTTGATGAAGAAGAAGAGACCGAGACATAAGTCAATCATATGTTGAACAAAGACATCGAAGATGACGATCATCCAGCGCCATTACCTTCAAGTCATGTATATAATCTGCCTCAACATATGATAAACATGGATTTGCATGACGATGAAACATCCAACAGTGTTTTTTATAACCCGTATCCACGATCAGACGGTGAGTTAAAAGTGGGAGAAATGTTCCGCACTAAAGAAGAATGTGTGCGAGCTATCAAAAAATTTCACATGAATAACTCTGCTGATTTCACCGTGAAACGCACTGATTCGAGAAGGTATGTCATTGAATATCGTAACATCCTTTGCAAGTTTCGGTTGGCTGGTCTCACAAAAAGAGAAGCGACTCTTGGGAGATAGCTTATATAAACCCACCGCACAGTTGCATTGCAACTAATGTTGAACAAGATCACCGTAAATTAAGCGTTGCATTGATATGTCAAGGCATTTTTCCGCTTGCTAACAAAGACCCATCAGTGAAAGTGAGTATAATAATATCTCATATCGTCACAAGATATAATTATACTCCATCTTACAAGAAAGCATGGATTGTGAGGACAAAGGATGTTGAACAGGTATTCGGCGACTGGGAGCATTCATACAAAGAATTGCCACGATTTTTATGGGCCCTAAAAATATACGTACCATAAAATGTTGCATTTATGGAGACATTGCCAGCATATATGCCAGACAGAACCTGTTGTTGGAAATAGAATCTTTCACCGCCTCTTTTGGGTGTTTGGACCGTGCATAAAAGTTTTTGCATTCTGCAAACCTATTATTCAAATTGATGGAACATGGTTATACGAAAAATACAATGGTACTTTGCTTATGGTTGTTGCACAAGACGACAACAATAATGTCTTTCCCATTGCCTTTTCTCTGGTTGAAGGTGAAACCGTTGGTGGTTGGGGTTTCTTCCTTCGACATCTCAGAACACATGTCGCTCCACAAGCCAATCTCTGTTTGATTTCAGATAGACATGCTTCCATTGAGAGTGCTTACAAAAACCATGATAACGAATTGCATGATCCTCCTTCTACCCATGTCTATTGCATTAGACATATCACACAAAACTTCATGCATGCAATCAAAGATAAGAACCTTCGCAAAGAAGTGGTGAATGCAGGGTATGCTCTAACTCAGTCGTCATTTCAACATTACCGTGATGAAATTAGATTGTCTAATGTAGATGCAGGAAGATGGGTGGATAACATACCAGTAGAGCAATGGACAAGGAAGGCTGTTGATGGGGCCACATGACAACAAACCTTCATGCGTGCAATCAAAGATAAGAACATTCGCAAAAAAGTGGTGAATACAGGGTATGCTCTAACTCATCTGTCATTTCAATATTACCGTGATGAAATTAGATTGTCTAATGCAGATGCAGGAAAATGGTTGGATAACATACCAGTAGAGCAGTGGACAATGGCATTTGACAGAGGCTGTCGATGGGGCCACATGACAACAAACCTTGTGGAATGCATGAACAGCGTATTCAAAGGCATTAGAAATCTACTAATAATCGCTTTGGTCAGAACAACCTATTTTAGGTTGGCTTCTACCTTCACAACCAGAGGTGAAAGATGGATGCAGTGTTAATGTCAGGTCAAATATTTAGTGAATGTTGTATGAAAGTGATGAAAGAGGAAAGTATCAAAGCTAGCACACACGCGATTACAGTCTTTGATCGTCATAGGCAAAATTTCAGTGTACAGAAAATAATTTACCACAATGAGGGGAGGCCAAATTTATCCTATGCTGTCAAACTAAACAGAAGTTGGTGCGATTGTGGAAAGTTTCAGGCCTTTCGTATTCCTTGCTCCCATGTCATTGTGGCATGCGCACATACTCGTCAGAATGCTTACAGTCATATATCTGATGTTTACAAGGTCATTATCGTCATGAATGTGTATAATAAAAACTTCTTAGTGCTACCAATTGAGGAATACTGACCTCCATATGAAGGTGACATAGTTTGGCACAACGATGAGATGCGAAGGAAAAAAAAAAGGACGGCCAAATAGCATGCGTGTTAGAGCAGAAATGGATACGACTGATAAAATGATAAGATTATGTAGTATATGTCGTCAACCAGGACACAATAAGAACATATGTCCCAATCTAGGAGCAACATCTGCATCATAATCATTTTGTAACCTTGAATTTTTATATATCATTATCTTTTTATTACAACAAGGTTAACGACAAACATCACTACAACATAAACAAACTTAAAACAGAACATTTCTAACTGATTACAACAATCAAACTGATGTCATCTCATCCAAACATCATTTTCCTATCATCTCTAGCATCACTTCTCAATACTTTTAATTTTTTTTTCCTTCTGGTATTTTTCCATCTAACCAACGAACCAGCTCCCTCTTCAGTTGAAACTATAGATGTTCTAGAAGAGCATCAACATCGGAGGCTTGTCTCTCGAATAAATCACTTTTCCATAACGACGACGAACACCAAACTTGTTTGCAATATGACGAAATGAGATGTGGAAAAATGAGTCACACAACACATTTATTTATAACCAAAAAATTCACATTACACTGAGGCGTCAGACCAATTGACATCTCCTCTTTCAAATAACACATAGGCGCCAATTAGATTGGCAGCACCATGTGCTGTAGACAATCCAATTGACGCCTCCACTTAAAGTTTAAGGGTAAACGTCAATTGGTCTGACGTCTATGTCTTACGTATTTTTATTTATTTTTTAAACTGGGATAATTTAGAAAAAAAATTGAAAACTGAATTATTTGTGATTTTTTTTAAAAAAAAAAGGATATTTGAGTAAAAATTTCTAATAAAATTATATTTTAAAATTATAATTATTATATGCAATTATGCATCATATCTCATAAAGTATAGGATTTCTCAAATATTTGAAAATGGAAATAACATCCACTTATGTAAGAACAAATATCACTTATTTAAAAACAAATGTAGTATCATATATATTGTGTGAAAATCAAAGGAACTGTATCTATGTCTATCATATATTGTTTATATCTATACTACAGAGATGTGGTAATGCTAACAAACAAATCATATTCAAAGTTGATTGAAACTACAAATATTTTAGAAGAGCATCAACATCGGAGGTTTGTCTCTCGAATAAATTATTTTTTCATAGCGACGGCGAACACCAAACATGTTTGCAATATGACGAAATGAGATGTGAAAAAATGAGTCACACAACACATTTATTTATAACCAAAAAATTCACATTACACTGAGGCCCCAAAACAATTGGCGTCTCCTCTTTCAAATAATACATATGCGCCAATTGGATTGGCAGCACCATGTGCTGTAGCCAATCCAATTGACGCCTCCACTTAAAGTTTAAGGGTAGACGTCAAATAGTCGGGTGTCTATGCCTTATGTTTTTTTTATTTTTTTTTAAATTGGGGTAGTTTTGAAAAAAAAATTAAAATTGAATTATTTTGAAAAAAAAATTAAAAAGTGGGGTGTTTGAATAAAAATTTCTAATAAAATTATATTTTAAAATTATAATTATTATTTGTAATTATGCATCATATCTCATAAAGTTTAGGATTTATCAAATATTTGAGAATGAAAATAACATCCACTTATGTAAGAACAAATGTCACTTATTTAAAAACAAATGTAGTATCATATATTGTGTGAAAATCAAAGGAACTGTATCTATGTCTATCATATATCGTTTATATCTACACTACATAGATGTGGTAATGCCAACAAACAAATCATATTCAACTCTATTGGTCTGAAATTAAACTAAAAAATTTGCCACAAGTTGTAAACTTAATTCAGCTTCTGATATGTGACGTGTGAGAACCACCCCTGAAAAAACAATAATCACGCTTAATTAGTATTATTCGCCGGAATCATACATCAAGCTTTCTAATACAAAGAAACACTTCTTAAAGAAAATTCTAGTTTAATTTTTTTTCTGACTCAGAAATAAGATATACATCAACCAATTCAGAAAATTGCTACATATTATCGTTGAAATTAATTCTTTTTCTAAAATTCAGAACTCAATACCTAAATTAATATGAAAATTGAAGTGTAACTTGTCTAAGTAATACAAACTCAATGAATTAGGCACATATATACATCAAGAAATTAAATTAAATTTTCTAGGTATTGTTATTAAAACTGTAATTATCATCCTAGTCCAGAGAATAGATACAATAATCAAGAAGCTAAACATAATGAAATTGACTATTACAAATTGGAAATTAATAGTTAGACAATTTTAAATTAATTATAAAATGATACACATTAAACTTGATATACAGTATTAGGCAGAGAAATACGAAAGAAAATAAAGAAAAGAAGAAGAACCTACCACTCCAAAACCAATGCCAAAGACGTGGACAATGGCTAAGCCGATTAAGACGTTTGTGAGGAATCCTCCATTATCATTTTGCGGCGGAGGAGCTGACGGCGGTTGTTGTTGCAGATCCGAACGGTATGGTATTATTTTCACTGCACGAGGGGGCGGTGGCAGTGAAAGATCGGGAGTTAGTTCCGAAATGGCCTGCGGAGATTCGGTTGGTGACTGTTCAGCAGAGTTGATTGGTAAAGGTTCCGGAGAGCTTTCCGGTGAATATTCAGGAGAGTTGGCAGGAGTCTTTGTTGGTGATGTTTCAGGCGAGTTACCGGATGATAGAAAAGTTGGAAGTGGTTGAGGTGTTTCTCGTCGAATTGGAGAATCTGATGGTGGATGATGTCCATGTGATTCCAGGTGGAAGTCTCGTTGTATCTTTTGAGGAATGTTTGAAGGTGATTCAGGCTTTGATGATTGCGGCGATCCAAGCTTTGATGGTGAGTCCAGGTGGAAGTCTCGTTGAATCCTTTGAGGAATGTTTGAAGGTGATTCAGGCTTTGATGATCGCGGCGATCCAAGCTTTGATGGTGAGTCCAGGTGGAAGTCTCGTTGAATCCTTTGAGGAATGTTTGAAGGTGATTCAGGCTTTGATGATCGCAGCGATCCAAGCTTTGATGGTGAGTCCAGGTGGAAGTCTCGTTGAATCCTTTGAGGAATGTTTGAAGGTGATTCAAGCTTTGATGATCGCGGCGATCCAAGCTTTGATGGTGATTCCAGTTGGAAATCTCGTAGTATCCTTTGAGGAATGTCGATCAGCTTTGATCTTGAAGGTGATTCAGGCATTGATGATCGTGGAGATGATTCAGGCTTTGATGATCGTGGAGATGATTCAGGCTTTGATGATGGCGGTGATTCAGGCTTTGAAGATGGTGAAGATGATTCAGGCTTTGGTGATCGCGGTGATCCTCCAGGCTTTGATGATCTTGGTGATCCAGTCATGGTGTTCTGTGCTTTCTTTCAACTTCTTTCACATAAACAGAATAAAAGAGTATGCAAAATAATGGTTTCTTCCAATACTCAGATATTTAATAATGGATTCTCAGTGTGTATGTATACTTGTTTGTTTCATTTCAAAGCTTGCTTCACAAAAAACTGTAACCAACTTCTTCTAACCGTTTTTAGTTAGTTAGTTAGTTAAACTTTCTCTTCATCAAGTTTCTTAGTATATTAGAGTAATTAATTAGGCACTTAACTAAATGATGGATTATTCTCATGTTGGGAGGATTAGTGTTGATAATCTCTTTATTGCTTTAGCTAACTTGGCCCTTTCTATGCCTAGCCAAATTTGAATACTCTCACTAAATTGCATCTTACTTTGTGTTCATAAACTTATGAATAGGTGGTAAAAGATTAATTCAGGACCTTCTTTTTAAAAATATGAAAATAAAAATTTGCTTAATTTTGAATATGAGTTTGGGGTTATGCAGAGGCTGGTTTGGGTTTAGAGGGTGGGAACAAGGTTGATACTTGATAGAGCATGCTCTTGAAGAACAAGAGCAATAAGCTACTTTTTAGTTCTTCAGTTCTACTATATAATGGAAAAGCGTTCATTGTGTTAGATATTGTACATTCATTTCATTATTGTTCTATATTTCTTTGAGTCAAATCATCACATTTCTCTGTATATGTTTGGTTTATCTTATAGCAACAGACTCAAACGCTTAAGGACTCTGGTCCAAATTCTGGTGGTGTTGGACACATTAAGCTTCAAAATGTTGAAAGCCACAAACTCAAACACTTAAAGTTCTAACATAGAGAAATGCATTTGATTTGAATAACTTTTTCTGTGCTATTATATATAGTGAAGCAAGAAAGAGAGAGTATGCTAACAGAAATGTTTTGTGACTTTGTATAGAAAGGGTAACAATTGGCAATGGCTGACAACCAAGAATTGAATGAAGACTCTCCCAACTTGAAAGTTCTGCAAAACTCACAGCCTGTGTAGTTAGGCATTTTATTGTTTTATGTATTTGTAGTTTCCTTCTATTTAAAGAAGTGATTGTGAGTGCAACTTTGCATTACATATGTTTTTGTATAATTTCAAAATTATGATATTTTAGTGTTTATGTATATTGGACGGTATCATCTGATTTAATTGTGCATTTTAGAATTAGGAAGCATGTCAACATGTTTAGAAATGGTTTAGAAATGGTTTAGAAAAGATTAATGCATTAAGAAAAGATTTTATACATCAAAAAATTCATTTTTGTGCGAAAAACTGTCTGCAGGTCGACACATACGATTATAGGTCGACCTATAGAAGAATTTTTTCTGCTACTGGTCGACACATACGATGCATATGTCGACTCATGTGCTGCAGTTTTAAAGCATGTAGGCTCTGTTAGATGTGCCTCCTATACAGGTTGACACATGACTTGTATAAGTCAAGCTATAGATCAGAAATCTTGAAATTTTACATTGCTTTATATTCCTTTTGCATTCCTTTTGCTTTTCACTTTTTTACATATATATACTTGGTACATTCATCATTGTCTAGCAAGGTTTCTAGTGAGTAAAACCTATATGAAACCGGTATTTCAAAGCATTCTCATCTTCTTCAACCTTTTTTTATGCATACACATAATTATTTTTTGATTGGGTGTCATATAGATTAGAGTTGATAACGTCCAATTTAGGCTGATTTTACTGTAAAATTAGATTGAGAACTTTGAGGGTTTCAAATCAAAAAACCAAGGTGGGGTTTTCCTTCAAGATCTTTTAGGATTTTAAGATTTTGGATAGGATTACGCAATCTGGATCCGATCGAGTGAAGTATTTGAAGAATGGGAGGTTCTTGTAAAGGAGTAGCGTGAGACAGTGGATCGCATTAGTAAGTCTTGTGTTTCAACAAGTGCGTGTTTGGGATTCGGTCGAGTGAAAGCTTTGAAGAACAAGGGGTTTCTTGCAAAGAAGTAGTGTGAGACGGTGAATCGAAGCAGCATTGTTGGTTACTTGATCAAGAAAAGAGAAGGTGGTAGAATCAACATCAAGCTTATGGTTTGTCGGGTTAGATTGCTACATCTCTCTTGTATACATACATTTACAAAGTAAACATATTACAATATCTCAATTCGCATTCGAGTTGAGGGCAAACGTTCCCATAACGAGGTTGATTGGAGATCTGTCTAAACAAACCCATGTGTACTCTCTCTCTCTCTATCTATCTATCTCTTATTCTCTATCTATCTCTATCTCTATCTCTATTTCTTTTTTATTTTCAGTTTGCAAATTGTCAATTTCATCGATTGCTCGATTGATTTGTTTAGATCATAATTTTGAATATATTTTGAAATTGGTGTTGTTGTATAGATCACAAACCATTTGGTTGTGGTTGGATTTTAAGAACAACAATATCACATAGAATTCCAAACATTATCGATTGCACACTAGGTGTTTGAAAAATTATTTTAATCAATATTTTTGTGTGAATTTTCATTGGAAGTAGACTTTCCTTATTACTTTGCATTCAACTAGTTTTGGTTAATTATTGTTAATCAGTTTGTGAATCATTATCATACCGTTGTCACTACTACGCATATCCGACCTTTTTTATAGCGGGTTCGGTTAGACGATTTTGATCCGAGATATTTTAAACTTGCTTTCACGTCATAAATTTTGCAAAACTATTTTTTGTCAAAGTTTTAACTCGGGATCTATTCACCCCTTCTAGATCTAAGTCTATCGTCTAACAAGTGGTATCATGAACTCTGGTTTATTTTGTGCTTAATAATTTCTTATTAAAAATTGGCTACCGAACCTAAAGGGACGTACAATAGAGCACCAATTTTCACTGGCGAAAATTATGGCTATTGGAAAGCTTGTACGCGTATCCATATTAACTCGGTTGATAAGGGTGTATGGGATGTCATCATCAATGGTCCTAATGAAATTACAATGACCAATGGTGAAGGCGTCATCGTACCAAAATCAGAAAATCAATGGAATGATAATGATAAGACATTGTGGTCTTACGATTGGAAAGCACAAAACAGTCTCATATCTGCACTAGGTGTTGATGAATTTTATTGTGTTTCCCATTGTGAAACCGCCAAGTCTATGTGGGACGCATTACAAGTAACCCATGAGAGAACTAATGAGGTCAAACAAGCTAGGATCAATACATTGAATCAAGATTTTGAACTCTTTTGTATGAAACATGGTGAAACCATTGTCAAAATGCAAAAGAGGTTCACACATCTTATAAACTGATTGAATGCTCTAGGTAAGCCTATTTTCAATGAAATTACTACTAATAAAGTTTTGAGATGTATTAATAGGGAAAGGCAACCCAAGATCACTACAATCAAAGAGGTGAATGATCTTAAAGTACTTGATCTTACTATTTTGTTGGAAAATTGGAAGAACATGAGCAAGAACTCACTTGCTTGGAAAAACACGAAAAAGAGCATGAGAAGAAGGTAGAGAATGATAAAGGTAAAGAAAGGGTGGAGAGAAGAAGTTTATTTCTCTAAAGACTTCAACTCAAAGTCCTCACATAATGAGCAAGGTGATTGTGAAACAAAAGATGACAAGTACTCTGACGAAGAAGGTACGGGGTTGTTCATCAAAATATTTAATAGATACATATGGAAACATGGAGATAAGTACTCCTAAAACATCAAAATAAATCTAGAAGACTATCTAACTCCTCAAAGGAAGATAATAATAATAAGAAGGGTAAACCTAGAAGTTCATGCTATAATTATGGAAAAACGGATCATTATAGACCGGAGTATCATATGAAGAACAACGATAAAGAGAAAGGCCATGACAAGAAAACTAACAAGTCTAGAAGAGCCCATGTTTCTTGGGAGAGAGAAAGTGATTTCTCAAGTGATGAAAGCTCAACTTCAAGTGTAGAATCGGCCCAGATTTTCCTCATGGCAAACAAAAGGAAGAAAAAGGTTGTAAGTCACTATAAGCTTGAATCTACTCATGACTTATCTTATTCTCAATTACAAGAATCTTTTTAAAATCTACAAAGACAAGCCATAGATGCTTTCAAAAAGTTAGCTTCAAACAAAAGAATATTTTCATACTTAGAAGCAATTTTTTTGAAAAATGAAAAGAATATGGGAGCTCTTAGGCGATCTATGTTAGATATTCTAAAAAATAAGAGTGAGGATGACAAACCTTCATGGTTTGGTTGTGAAACTTATCACATTTGACAAAAAGAGTCAAAAACTCGTAAAGCTAAGTTGGATAAGGCTTTACAACCTAAGGTTATTTTTACTATTGATACTTCTAAATATGATATGTCTTCTCATAATCCTTATAGAAGGTATAGTTTTGTTGAAAAGGGTTCTAATAGAAAAAGCATGTCTTCTCACAACCTATATTGTCATTATTGTTGTAAAAAGGTTCAATGTAACACCCCATACCCCGCATACAATTTTAACGCATAATTTAATAAAAATCACGACCACATAGGGTGTCACTCACATCAAACATATCTTGCTCCGTAACACGGGTTACAAAATATCACATAAGACCTGTCGTCGCGTGCTCGCCTTCACTTAAGGTATCATCGCAGCAAAATCATTATCAATTTAAACATAATAAATGCAACTCAGGACATTAAGTCTCATAACTCCAACTTTCATAATGCAATAACAAGAGTCGTATTGTTCAAGTCATCACAATGTTGAAACCTCGTCAAATATAAATAATAATTCAACAAAACAAAAGAAATTAAAGCAAACGTTCTCAGCCCGATGTTACATTGACCAGAGCAAGACCCTACTAAAGGAAACGACAACCTATAGGAAGTCACTCCAAGAGCTACCTTCCACTTACTACAACAAATCTACTCATGAGTATTTGCATGATGCCCATGTAAAAGCAACATTCAAACAGAAGGGGTGAGAATTAACTTCAATAATAAACGATATAAAATGAAGAATAGAGTATCACATCTACATAATATAGGAGAAGAGCGATCCAAAATGCAGCGGAATTTAAAACATTTCTCCTTTAGTGATCCTTACGAATGGGCATGATCAGTGATAGAATTGTTACCTCTTGTGGCGATTGAAACCTTTGATGCAGATCTACGGAGCGATCACGAACATTGAATGGTGACAACGCCTCTACTTAGTCCACACGAACGGATTCCTTCAATCTCAGTGCTAGCTGTTACGAATGAAGGCTTTGAGTGTGTGTGTGTGTGTGTATGTGTGTGTGTGTGTGTGTGTGTGTGAGAGAGAGAGAGAGAGAGAGAGAGAAACAAAATTACAACTGCCCAAATGCTTCTGCACAAGGGTTCTATTTATAGAACCACTTGTGTGGGCTTCAAACTAAAAAGCTCATTTAAGAGTATGTGGCCCATATCTTATAATATGCCAAAATCACTTAAGCGCGTGGTACCTTACCATCTTTCGTATTCTACTTAAGTACATCGTACCTTACAATGTTCTTCAATTCACTTAAGTGCACCGTACCTTACGGTGTTCCTTAGTTACTCTATCTCTCATCAATCCGTCCTTTTGTGTGTGACCCTGTAGGTTTTCGCGATATTGGAAATTATATTAAATCATGTATTTAACATAATAAACAGTAAGCGGAATCTAACAACACATCACTGCTACCCAAGACACGAAAATGTCATGTGATCTAACAAATCCTTTTGTGATAATACTTATGTGTACAATTATTATTTTTCCCTTATGTATATATTGAACACAAGGCATAAAGCGTGTCATCCTTGTCCAGTTCAATATTGGGCCCGTAGACATTTATCCTGTTACGCAGGATGGGCAAATTCCATTTAGGTCACTCATGTCCCTCAGCATGCTTCGTGGAGTACCCATCAACTGTCTTTATGGTTATCTAGTTACGGACAACGTTTGATCAGTAATAAGGCACTCGACTCTACATCTAGGGTCCATAATGGTTTCAGGTCGAAGGGTGGTATACACCATTATCACCATGAGAATAACTTATGACACTTTGCATAACATTCTATATAGTATTCTCATTGCGGGTCAATCCAGTATAAATATTACTCTTAATATTCATACCTATGTTTAAGACTTGATAACTCCTTATCCATGATCCATGAGATGTGATCATCAGTCTATATACATAATAGTCTTAATGCTTTAATATTATCCCATTTCACAATAAAGCTCGACTACAGATACTTTAAGAATAATGTCCTTATGTTTAATGGGATCTCATGATTAAGTCACACTTGATACATTAAACGGACTAACTACTCTAGGGACTTTATTAAACAAACCTAATAAAGAAAAAGCCTTTTATTATTAATAAATAATTTGATACAAGTACCAAAAGTATTGGCCTCTAGAGACATTAAGTCTTATAACTCCAACTTTCATAATGCAATAACAAGAGTCGTATTGTTCAAGTCATCACAATGTTGAAACCTCGTCAAACATAAATAATAATTCAACAAAACAAAAGACATTAAAGCAAATGTTCCCAGTCCGATGTTACATTGACCAGAGCAAGACCCTGCTAAAGGAAACGACAACCTATAGGAAGTCACTCCAAGAGCTACCTTCCACTTACTACAACAAATTTACTCATGAGTATCTGCATGATGCCCATGTAAAAGCAACATTCAAACAGAAGGGGTGAGAATACACTTCAATAATAAACGGTATAAAACGAAGAATAGAGTATCACATCTACACAATCATGTACAACAATATATCATATTCTCACACCCAATCATCATCAATATCATACACAACAACATCTCAATTATCATCAACAACACATGCAACTACATCTCAATTACCATTAACATCATATGCAACAATATCTCAATTATCAATAACATCATACGCAATAACGTCTCGATTCTCATCAACATCATAAGCAACAACAATCAATATAAATGCAACACTTATGCAATGTACTCAACACCGACTCGACATGCATGTGGTACCAAATATGAACACTCGGGTTCATTTCGATCCCTAACCCCTACCATAGGATCAGATTCCCTCTTGGAACCAGAGCACACCAAATCACTACCATCACCATAGGTAACTCTTCATTGATCCCCCATAATAGGAATTAGCTACTCGCATCCAATCCATCACCATGGGTTTGAGGCTCACCAAAACTCGTTACCATCACCATATGTAACACTTCATTAATCCCTCACAATAGGAATAAGCTACTCGCACCCGATCCGTCGTCATAGGATCGAGGCTCACTAAAACTGGACCAAAGCTCGTACACCATGATGCATGACTCTCAAATAACCTGCATTAACATAACAAGATTCACCTAAAGGATCCCCACACACATCTCATCATTTATGCATCACATCATTTATCATGAAACAATCAATTCATGACACCATGTCCATAATATCAACAAACAGCAACAACTCATCAACATATTAAGATCATTATCATAGCATCATCGACATAACAACATCATATACATGAAAATAAGTAACATCATTCACACAACACCACAACCATAATCATGCTTAATCAATCATTTAACAGCATCATGTAAACATTTCATCATAATACAACAACCCATGTAATTAAATACTTAGGTTATTACAACCCATTCTACCCCTAAAAATAATTTCATTAAATAGTAATTCTTGTTAGCTTTCCAAGGCTTTGAACGACACTCAATTTGAACTTACAGATCAAAAGTTATGACCAAAACAATTTCGGCTAAAAAACACGAACAGCGGCTCCCGCGCTGAGCGTGGCCCCCTGGGATAACCACGGCCGTGGCAGACATAATGCATAATTTTATGCATTTTTCATCGTTGGAGACCTTTTGGACCTCCGATTTCGATTCCGCAAAAAATCCAATCGCTCCAAAAATTATAACCCATGTAATACTCTAGCTATCTCAAGTTAATTTACCATTTTAACACAATTAAATCGTAAAATCATTATTTTAAGATTATGCCTAAAACCTTTGAAATTGCAACAATGGTGGATATAAGTTCAATCATCAAAACATAAAAATACACACATATAAGGCACACGAAACTCATCATATAATCATCATATAACAACCATCATAGCATCACAATTCAAAATTATGAATCAAAGCACCCAATCTTAAAGAGGTTAAGGGTTCCTCCATTCTATCCTTCCATCACACCCCTTATTTTTGAAATAATTTCCTACCCTTACCTCAATTCTTAGCAGAAATTATGGTTTTGATGTGTTCTTCCTTCCTAAAGCTCTTCAATGGAGTCATTCTTATGCCCTACCTTTTGCCTCCTTAACTTCTCACCAAATTCTGATTTTTTTTCTATGTAAAAAATATTCAACCTCTTACTAACCTTTTTATCATTAACCTAATCTCCTTAAATTATAAATTTCCACCATTTCCCTCATTTAACCTCATATTTACCGTCATGCCCTTCTTGGCTCTAATTTTATTTTAATAAAAATAATACTAATAGCATTCTCCTTTTATTTTATTATTTCATTCAAATAATAACACTAAAACATTATTTTAATCCATTAAATAGTTCTAAATAAATCTACCAACTTCTAATTACCCATCACTCTCTCTACCTAAGGGTCACCCGACCTTGTCACCCTAAAACATCCCAATTATTACACAAATAATAATTAGATACACACATAAAATTATAGTTAATTAGTATAAATAATTTCTAAAAAAATAGTATGTTACAGTCACACTATTGAAAAGTGCAAATTTATGAGACTTTTTGTTCCTAGAGGTGCCTTTCAATGGTTTCCTAAATGCAACCAAGGTTTCATTAATCATCAAGGGTCCAATGAAGATTGGGTACCTAACATTATTCGTTGATCTTGCAGAATGAATGTCTTGGCTCTATGAAGAGTGTATGGGATCTCATTTATGGAGGCTCAAGATATAATACGGGTGATATCTCCTTATTGCTTTGACTATATGGCAAGGAAGAAGGATAATGTTACCAAGAAGGTTAACTTTTAGTGTTCGTTTAATTGGTAAAAGTGTATTGATTATTATTAATGTTTTTCTATCAGAGAAGTGTCAGAAAAGGTATTGTGTTTCATGATGTAGGTTTATCTTCAACAAGACATACTCAAGTTCATCAAATTAGGGATTGATCAACCTAAGATGATAAAACATGAGGATGAGTAACATAACTATCATGATTGAACAATATTGAAAGTCCAATCATAAGGATTATCATCAAGTCAATGAGATTCTTGGATACATTATTAATCTCACTTTCAAATACTTTTGCAAATGGGAAGGTTGTAACATCGTTTGTTTTCATAGAGTTTGTGGCACTTTTCATTTATTCCAACTTTCGTTCGAAAGTTCCTTGTGGAATGCAAGTGCATCCTCCGTCATTCGTATGATGAGGTAATATCATTTCAATCTCTTTCTTTCTTTCTAAGTACATTCTTCTTTTACCTTTTTATTTCTCAAAGGTATGTAATATTGTGTGTATAATACATATTATGAGTGTTCATTTCCAAAATTTTCGAATGTGACCATTGTGTGTTTCATTTAATATGTTTATAATGGCGTCATTTTAAATGTCTTCACATTTGATATATATCCTTTACCATTTCATGCTTACATTTATGTGTTTGCATGTTATTAGCTAGAAAATCATGAAAAATAATCATATGCATAGGTATTTCAATAATTAGTTATGTATGAGTCAATTAGAGTCTTCCAAAGTCATTCTGAATTCACAAATGTTAGTTTTTTCAATTTTTGGACATCATGTGTCGACACATAAATCATATAGGTCGGCGCATAAAATCAAAATTTTGAATTTCTCAAAATTCGTTTAGTATGTGTCAACATGTGTGTTGGATAGGTCGGCACGTAAAATAATTTTTTGAAATCTTTGGTATAAGCTTTAATATGTGTCGACTCATGACCTTGATAGGTCGGCACATGTGTTTAAGAGTCGACTCATAAGTGCTTTTTGGCTCAAATCTCTTCATTTATCTTGCTCTCATATATGCACCCAAATTCCTCAATCTCTACATCTCGCCTTGAATCATGAAAACCATTCAATTGGAATTAAAGATTGTTAGATTCATTCACCACATATCATCAACAATCAATCTTCCATCAAATCATTTGCATTTTCATCAATTTTCCTCACTTCATCTCCAAAAACCCTCTTTCACTCAAACTCTAAAAAATTCCAAAATTTTCACTTTATTGTGTTTTCTCTTCACTTATTTGTGTGTTTCTATGATTGTATGTCTTGTTTCAATGTGTGGGTATTCATTTATCACTCATACTCCTTCATTTTTTGTTCACACATTTCATCAAACAGTTGGTGTGCACACTTTGTTTGAACATTTTCCATGGCTCCTAAGCTTTCCAAGACCAAATGTGATGTTAAGGGCAAAGGTAAAGCAAGCATATCTTCTACTGCTATTGAAACTCCTTTTTCTTTGGTTTCTACTAAGTGTGTTAAGGAGTTTGAAGAAAAACATCAACATATACTTGTGGTGAAGCAATATGTTTGGAAGGCTATTATGGTTGGTTGTTTGGACATTCCTGAAGTGGCTAGTCTTGTTATGCATCAACAAATTGGTTACTTTATGCAGCTTACTCAGGATTATAATGAAGAACCTATCCGTGTATTCTACTACGGGTTACATGATAAGCAAGTTTCTTGCTTCAAATTTACCAAGATAACGTTGTTTATGAACCCACTGATGAACTTTGGAAATCCTTATTTGGTATAACTGTTGTTGATGTTGATGATGATGATGAGGAAATTGACTCATTGGTGACGGATATCCACACTCATATTCACTTTAAGTGGAACGTTCATGTGAATGATCTACTTAAAGCTCCCCGTGATGATGACTGTTATGATCCTATTACCACTAGGCAATTGAAAATGGTTCCTAGAATTCTTCTATGGATAGTTTCTCATATCTTGTGCCCAAAAAATGGCAGATTCTCAAGAATTGAGTTTGCTTAAATTCATCTAGTGTATATTCTGTTGAATAAGATCAAGATTAATTGGGCACATTCCTTTGTATCTTGTATGTTTTCTATTAAAGAGTGCAACAAAAGGACTTTTTTTTGCTATTATGATCACCAAGATTTTGAATTACTTCAACATTGGCATGCCTAATCTCACTTACAAATCTCCAAGACCAGCTCAAGATTTATCTCAACGTACCCTAACCAACATGGGCTATTTTTGGGACATAAACCGCCAAGCGTACTATTTCCATACAGGTAAAAAATGGTAGGAAGATTTACAATTTTGATGATCCTGCAGAATTCGGTGATGATTTTGTTGAGGCTCATATGGATGATAAGCAACCAATGGGTGTCCCTCATGATGTTCCTAAGGGTGATGATGTTATACAAGATGCTCCTCATGAAGATGCTTATGGTAGTACTTTTAGTACTGGTTTTGGTGATACGTCCTCCATCATGACAATGCTCCAGAACATGCAGCTGAGGCAAGACGAAAGGTATAAGGAAGATTGTCGAAGGAGAAATGCATTTGAAGCTACTCAAGTGTAAATATTTCGTCTGATGCAAGAGCACGTGACTTCATAGGATGCTAATTTTGATTCCTTTGCTTCTTACGTGACAATGAGTCTTGTGCCTATGATGAATAAGATGGACGTGAATCATGCTATCACAATTGCTAGGATTAACCATATGATTGTAGCTCAGAATAACAACCATCACCATTATGCTAGGTTTTACCGAGAGATATGTGGCTTCTTGGATCATCACTATGGTAATGATGGTCAAGGATGGTATAGGGGTATAAGACCAATGCCTAGGGGTCATGTAAGACGATGGAGTGTTGTTCGATGTTATTGGATGTTGTGTTGTGTCTTTTGAGTCTCATGCTTTGTTGTGCATTTCTTAGAGTCATGCTTTGAGTCATCATGCATTGTTATCTTTGATTGTGTTTTTTTGTTGGTTATGTATTGAAAATATTGCTAGTTTGTTTGAATTCGTGACAATGGTTGTACTATGTCTATTGTTTTGGATGATAAATGTGTAATGTTATTGTGTTTATTAATTTTGTGTATATTCATGTATGTTGAGTATATGTGAGTGCATGTCTTATCTTTGCAATTTCCTTTGTATCGTATATTTTCTATGTGATACTACAAATAGCTTACTTTATCTGTTTTTGATGTTATCAAAGGGGGAGAAGTATATAAAGCTTATGATGCATACATTTAGGGGAAGGATTCATGGACACGAAACACATTGTCTCAAGTTTTCCCATCATCAAAAAGGCGGAGAATGTGAATACAACTTTCTACTATATGTGTTTTGTATGATGTCAAATCTATGATACTCAGTGTTTATTACATTGGACGGTATCATCTGATTCTAGTTGTGTATTTTAGCATTAGTAAACATGTCACATGTTTAAAAATGGTTTAGAAAAGATTCATGTATCAAGAAAATATTTTATGCATCAAAAAAATCACTTTTGTGTGAAAAACTATCTATAAGTCGACACATATGATTTTAGGTTGACCTATAGAAGAATTGTTGTTGCTACATGTCGACACATACGATCCATAGGTCGACTCATGTGTTGCAGTTTTAAAGTTTGCAGGCTCTGTTAGATGTACCGGCTATACAAGTCGGCACATAACATGTATAGGTCGACACATAACATGTATAGGTCGACACATAGATCAAAAATCTTGAATATTTTCATTGCTTTCTATTCCTTTTGCATTCCTTTTGCTTTTCACTTGTTTACACACACACACACACATAAATATATATATATATATATATATATATATATATATATATATATATATATATATATATATATATATATATATATATATATATATATATATATATATATGCATCATTGTCTAGCAAGGTTTCTAGTGAGTAAAACCTATATGAAACTGAGATTTCAAAGCATTCTCATCATCTTCAACCTTTATCTATGCAGACACACAATCAAACTACACATAATCATTTTTTTGATTGGGTGTCATCTAGATTAGGGTTGATAATGTCCAAGTTAGATTGATTGTACTGTAAAATTGGGTTGAGAACTTTGAGGGATTCATATCAGAAAACCAATGTGGGGTTTTCCTTCAAGATCTTTTAGGATTTGAATGTTTTTTACAAGATTACGCAATCCGGATCCGATCGAGTGAAGTATTTGAAGAACGGGAGGTTCTTGCAAAGGAGTAGCGTGTGATGGTATATCACATTGGTAAATCTTGGGTTTCAACAAGTGCGCCTTTGGGATTCTGTTAGATGCCCAAAAGTGCTTATTAGAGCTATCATATGTGGGCATCTTTCACTCTTTTTCCTTGCTAAAATGGTCAAAACCACATTTGTTTTACATGGAATGCATTACATTGATAAACAAGCTTGGTGCCTTTGATGTGTGTGTTATTGTGCAGGAAAGGCATGAATTAATTGATAATAAAGACACAAGAAAATTGGCAAAGGAACCAAAGAATACAAGCATTTCATCTGCCTGCTCGCTAGGCGAGGCTGTGGCGAAGCTTTTGGTTCGCTAGGCGAGCTCCTGGCGAAAAGCTCCAGTAAATTAGCAAATTAATTCGCTAGGCGAGCTCAAGGCGAATGTGGTAGCGAGTTCATTCTGTTTTGGTGAAAAACGCAGCCAGCACTCACTCGCTAGGCGAAGCTCTAGCGAGTCCCCAGCGAGTATTCCAGTAGCAAAACCTCTCAACCTCGCTGGGGCGAGGTTGAAGCGTGTCCTTCGCTGGGCGAAGGTATGTTCGCTAGGCGAACATGACAGTTCACCAAGACCCTGTTTTCTCTGGGCGCAGGGGCCTTTTGTGCCCATTTTAGACCCTCGCTAGGCGAGCCATTCTGCTCGCCTAGCGAACATGACAGACCAGCTGAGGTCTATAAGTAGCAGGTGCCACTTTTGAGCACCATATCTCATTTTTTTACCAACTTTTCCATTTCTGTACTTTTTCTAGATATTTTTGCAGCATTGTTTTGGGAGCTTTTATGCCCTAGTTTTTCATTTCTCTTCATCTAGCAACCATCTTCCACAAAAAGAAGGTGGATTCCCATCCAACTTCGATTATCCGACTTGGATGTTGATCAACCTTCTTTCCTTACTTGCCGACCAAGCTACCATGAAAATGAGTAGCTAAGTCATCCATTTGTCAAGGTTAGATGTAGGTGATTTCTAGCTTTGTGTGTAAATGTAAGGATCCTCATATGTAAACTCTTTAACGGTAAATATATGATGAAAACTTTGTTTCTATTTAAAACTCTTTGTGTTGGTTTATGATCGAGAGATGTTTACCGATTCTTGACCTAGATTTTCATCCAAACTTGTTTGTTAGCTAGAGATAGTAACGAATGATTTTGTTCACCATAAGGTTGAACCAAAAGGTTGTCATTTTGATAGATTGTGTTCGAGAGAAACAATGGATCAAAATGGCAAAACTCACAATGGGTGTTCGAGAGAAACGCATTGAGAGGACCTTGTGAAATTATTTATCATCTAAATGAGTTTATAAGATTGTTGACCGAGCTAATACATGCAAAGTGATCATTGAAACCTAACTTTGACAATATTTCTCATTTAATCAAAACATAACTTTTACCGCAATTAATTACTTTGTATGCAAGATAACTTGATTAAAACCAAAACCCTATTGTTACATTAAGTTAAGATTAATTCAACCATTGAACGGCAGTGATATCTTACAATCTCTGTGGATACGATAACAAAAACCCGACACGAAATATACATTTCAACAAAATGGCGCCGTTGCTGGGGATTGTAAATTGATATTGCGAGCATCGCAATGGTTGTTTAAGTTTTAGCTTGTGAATTTTTGACTTGTGCTTGTAATTTGTTTGGTTTAGTGTGCAGCTTACGTTTTATGCGAGGGCAAATCCCTGTGGACGAACTTCTTTTTGATCCTGAGATCGAGAGAACCGCAAGGAGGCTCAATAGCAAAACGAGACGTAGGAGGCAACAGGCTAGGCAACGCCAAGAGCAAGGAGAAAGTTCTTCGACCACAAATCCACACCCATTCATACCAAACATGGAGCCACAACCACCACCACCTATTTCTACTCCATGTATCAATAGTCCAAGGAACACCGCTCAGTTTGCCAACCACACAGGAAGGCAAGCTGAGATGAAGACGGGAACTCTGAATTTATTATATGGGAGTCCATTCACCGGAATGGACCATGAAGACCCATTTGATTTTCTCACTAAATTTTATGAGATAGCATTGGCTGCCGGAGTGGATCAGGCTCAGGAGCTTCCGTTGTTCAGACGATTATTTCCCCACGCTTTGCTCGGTAAAGCAAAGGATTGGTATCTCGATCAAACACCTGCCGTAATGACAGACTGGAACGTGTTAGAGGAGAAATTCATTGAAAGATTTTTCTCCCATAACCGATTCATGGAATCAAAGACGACCATCTCGGTGTTTTCTCAAGGAACCAGTGAATCTTTAAATGAAGCGTGGGAGAGATTCAAGTCCATGCTTAGGAAATGTAAAGGGCATGGATTTGATGAATTAACTCAAATCCATATCTTCAGAAATGGACTTCAACCAAACTGCAAAACATTGTTGGATGCCACCTCGGGTGGCTCGTTGATGTCAAAAAGTGCCGAAGAAGCCACAAACATTATTAATCGCATGGCTTTGAATGATCTTCAGAGTCAAAGTCGTGGAAATTCTTTGAAGAAGGCGGGAGTGCTTGAGTTAGGGACGAATGATGCCATCCTAGCCCAAAACAAGCTCATCTCACAACAAGTGGAACTCTTAACGCAACAAATCAAAGAGTTAAGAGAACCGTCAAAAGCTAAACAAATAGCTTGTTGTGAACTTTGTAAAGGTGAACATGACACCGGATTTTGTCCACCTCCCGGTTTTGACGAAGTGAACTACATGGCCAATCAACGGGACTATCAACCGAGACAACAACAACCTTATCAACCGCACCCTCAACAACAACAACAACAACAACAACAATTCCAAGGGAACCAAGGGTTCCAACCTAGAAGCAACTATTATCATAACCAAGGTTATGGAGGTGGTTCTTCTAGCCGTCAAAACCCTCCCCAAAATCCGTATCAATCTCAACAATCGCCGGTAGTCAATTCTAAATTGGAAGAGACATTGACGCAATTCATGCAAATGTCAATGGCCAATCAAAATAGTAATGACGCGGCCATAAAAAATCTTGAAACTCAAGTTGGGCAACTTGCCAAGCAACTCGCTGAACAACAAACCGGTCCTTCTTTTTCGGCTAATACGCAAACAAATCCTAAGGAGCATTGTAAGGCGATTATGACGAGAAGTGGGAGGGAGTTGGGTAGTGAAAATGAAAAAAGAGTTGAGAGTGAACAAAGAGAGAAAGAGAAAGAAATTGAGGAGGAAATAGTGGAGGAAAATGTTGATGGTGAAGTAGGAGTGTGGAGTGATGAGGAAGTAGTTGAAAAGAATAAAAAGAATGGTGAAGTTGAAAAAGAAAAAGGTGTGGAGATTGAGGAAAATAAAAGTGATGAGGTAATAAGGGAGGTAGTGAAGAAGCCTAGATGGAAAAGTGCTAGAGTTGCAAAGGGAAAGGAGGTAGTGAGCGCTACTCCTATCCAAAACCTTCCTTACCCTCATGCTCCTTCCAAAAGGGAGAATGAACGGCATTACGCCCGGTTCATGGATATTTTTAAACAGTTGCAAATCAACATTCCGTTTGCTGAAGCCTTGGAACAAATGCCAAAGTATGCCAAATTCATGAAGGACATACTAACCAAAAAGCGGAGGTATACGGAACCGGAGACCATCGTCCTTGATGCGAGCTGTAGTGCCATTATTCAAAGGACGCTTCCTAAGAAAGAGGTTGATCCGGGAAGAGTTACATTGCCGGTTAAAATTGGTGACGTGTATGTCGGAAAGGGACTTATTGACTTGGGGTCGAGTATAAATCTTATACCTTTGTCAATTATCAAGAGGCTTGGCAACATCGAGATTAAGTCCATCCGAATGACATTGCAATTGGCGGATAAGTCGACGACCCATCCTCATGGCGTAGCCCAAGATGTGTTGGTGAAGGTCGACAAATTCTTTTTCCCGGTGGATTTTATTGTAATTGATATGGAGGAAGATGATGATGCTCCGCTCATATTGGGCCGACCATTCATGAAGACCGCAAGAATGATGATAGATGTTGATGACGGTTTAATGAAGGTGCGGGTTCAAAATGAGGAGGTCACATTTGATCTATTCGAGGCGATGAAGCATTCCAAGGATAGAAATGATAGCTTTCGCATCAATGTGATTGAAGACGCTATTATGGAAGTTTCAAAGCATATTCATGAGATATCTCCTATGGAGTTAGCTCTCGACGACTCATTGGAGGTTTTCACTGTTGAAGAGGAGCTAGCTCTTGAGGAATGCTTAAAGGAACTTGATAGTTTGGAAGACCTACAACCGTGGGAAGTAGAGGAAGAAAACTTGAAGAAGGAGGTCATTGACGAGAAAGCGCCAATTGAATTAAAAGAGTTACCTTCAACTTTGAAATATGTGTTTCTAGATGAGACCGAGGCAAAGCCGGTCATCATAAGCAACCTCTTGACAAAAGAAGAAGAAGCCTGTCTAATCATTGTGCTAAAAACCAATCAAGAAGCTATGGGTTGGACTCTTTCCGATCTAAAAGGAATAAGTCCATCCTATTCTATGCACAAGATTTTGATGGAGGAGGATTTCAAGCCGGTAGCTCAACCACAACGCCGCTTAAATCCTACGATGAAAGAGGTTGTAAGAAAAGAAGTTGTGAAGCTATTGGATGCGGGAATGATTTACCCGATCTCGGATAGTCCGTGGGTTAGTCCCGTGCACGTGGTTCCGAAGAAGGGTGGAATGACCGTAATCTGTAATGACAAAGACGAATTGATCCCGACTAAAGTTGCAACGGGGTGGAGAATGTGTATAGATTATAGACGGTTGAATACCGCGACTCGAAAGGACCATTTTCCACTCCCATTTATGGATCAAATGCTTGAAAGACTATCGGGCCAACAATACTATTGTTTTTTGGACGGCTACTCCGGGTACAACCAAATTGCGGTTGACCCGGTTGATCATGAGAAGACGGCTTTCACATGTCCGTTTGGAGTGTTCGCATACAGAAAAATGCCCTTTGGGCTGTGCAATGCACCGGCGACCTTCCAACGATGTGTCCAAGCTATTTTTGCCGATCTAATAGAGAAAACAATGGAAGTCTTCATGGATGACTTCTCGGTATTTGGTGGGACGTTTAGTCTATGCTTGGCAAATTTGAAGACGGTGTTGGAAAGGTGTGTGAAGACCAATTTGGTGCTAAATTGGGAAAAGTGTCACTTCATGGTGACCGAGGGGATCGTGCTAGGCCACAAAGTCTCTAAAAGGGGGCTTGAAGTGGATAGAGCTAAGGTTGAAGTAATTGAAAAATTACCCCCTCCGGTGAATGTGAAGGGCATCCGTAGTTTTTTGGGGCACGCGGGGTTCTACCGGCGCTTCATCAAGGACTTCTCAAAGGTGGCTAAGCCTTTGAGCAATTTGCTCGCCAAAGACCAGGTATTTCTCTTCACCGAAGATTGTTTGCAAGCTTTCGAGGTTTTAAAAGAAAAATTGGTTACCGCTCCAATAATAGTCGCTCCCGATTGGAATGAAAATTTTGAACTAATGTGTGACGCGAGTGACTATGCTGTTGGAGCGGTACTTGGCCAAAGAAAAGACAAAACTTTTCATGCGATACATTATGCGAGTAAGGTTCTTAACGAGGCTCAAATAAATTATGCCACAACGGAAAAAGAACTACTCGCAATAGTGTATGCGCTAGAAAAGTTTAGGTCCTATCTTATAGGGTCTAAAGTCGTTGTGTACACCGACCACACGGCGATTAAATATCTGCTAACCAAGCCGGATTCGAAGCAAAGGCTCATCCGTTGGATCCTCTTGTTACAAGAATTCGATGTCGAAATCAAAGACAAGAAGGGGTCGGAAAACTTGGTAGCGGATCATTTATCCCGCTTAGTGAATGTCGAGGTTACCGCATCTGAAAAGGAAATCCGGGAAGAATTTCCTGATGAAAAATTGTTTAAGGTTCAAGTTAGGCCGTGGTTCGCAGACTTTGCGAACCACAAGGCTAGTGGTTTTGTGCCGGCCGACCTAACTTCGAACCAAAAGAGGAAGTTCCTTTCGGATGCGAAGTATTATGTTTGGGATGACCCATACTTGTTTAAGTTGGGTAGCGATAACCTGTTAAGGAGATGCGTAACTGGTGATGAAGCCCAGAGCATCCTTTGGCATTGTCACAACTCGCCTTATGGCGGACATTATAATGGGGTTAGAACGGCCACTAAAATTATTCAATCGGGATTTTATTGGCCAACTATTTTCAAAGACGCACATACCCATGCGCAAAGTTGTGACAGTTGCCAAAGAAGTGGTGGGATAGGTAAGAGAGATGAGATGCCTCTCCAAAATATCCAATAAGTGGAAGTGTTCGATTGTTGGGGCATAGATTTTGTAGGACCTTTCCCACCCTCTTATGGGAATGAGTACATGCTTGTTGCTGTTGATTATGTCTCTAAGTGGGTTGAGGCGATTGCCTCACCTCGGGCGGATGCCAAAACGGTGATAAAATTTTTAAAGAAAAACATCTTTTCCCGTTTTGGAACCCCCCGAGTGTTGATAAGTGACGGAGGGTCACACTTTTGCAACGCACCTTTGGAAACAATTCTAAAACATTATGGTGTATCGCATAGGGTGACAACTCCGTACCACCCTCAGGCTAACGGGCAAGCGGAGGTCTCTAATCGAGAGATTAAGAGAATCCTAGAAAAAACCGTGTCTAATTCTAAAAAAGAGTGGTCCCAAAAATTGGACGAAGCATTATGGGCCTACCGTACGGCCTTTAAAGCTCCAATTGGCTTAACTCCGTTTCAATTGGTATTTGGTAAAACTTGCCATTTGCCGGTTGAATTGGAGCACAAGGCCTTGTGGGCCCTAAAGTTTTTAAATTTTGAACATGAGTTGGCCGGTAACAAAAGGAAAGTACAACTACTTGAGTTGGAGGAGATGCGCAATGCCGCATACCACTCAAGTTGGTTGTACAAGGAAAAAGCAAAGAAGTATCACGACAAGAAGATCCGTAACAAAGAATTTGTGCCCGGACAATTGGTCCTATTGTTCAACTCCCGGTTGAAGTTGTTTCCCGGGAAGTTGAAATCAAAATGGTCCGGGCCATTTCGGGTGAAAGAAGTAAAAGAGTACGGGGCCATTATCATTGAAGACATGGACGAGAAAGATAGTTGGACCGTGAATGGCCAACGATTGAAAGTGTATCTCGGCGGTCATGTGGATCGCGAGAGTTGTGCTCAGCCGCTCGATGCTCCTCTGTGAGCATCGCACCGTCGAGCTTAGCCGACGTTAAATAAGCGCTAGTTGGGAGGCACCCCAACATTGTAAGTATTTACTGTTTTATGTTTTATGTTGTATGGAGTACATTGTGCTGAACCCATGCTGGATGACTTGCAAGTGCTGCATTTGCCTTTGCACTTGCTGTCATGCTCGCTTGCAGCTCGCTAGGCGAGGCAGTAGCGAGCACGCTCGCTACCTGCTCGCTAGGCGAGGCAGCAGCGAGCGCTGCAGTACTGTTTACTATTTAAATCTCAGCAGGGCCATTTTGCCCTTACCTTCAAAAATTTGTCTGAACGGCTCTGCTGAGGATTTTGTGCTTGGCTTCTAAAACTCTCTCATTTGCATCTTTATCAACAACACGTGCTTCTTTCGGTAGATTGCAAACTCTCCCCACTTCTCTTTTCCAAATCCGTATACCTAAGGTTTGCCCTATTACATGTTTCTTTTTGTTTGCACTCTTAATTTCCAAATGTGAATGGTAAATAGGATAAGTGTGGTATGGGAACCTTGAGGTTGCATGTATTATTTTGGGAGTTTGCAATGTTTGTACATTTAGGTTTTCAAATTGGGGATTTAATTTTAATTTAGGTTTTGCATGCAATTAGGCAATCCCCAATAGCATAGAACGATTCATTGTCATGATAAATCATTAGGTTCTGATGTGGGAACCATTAGAGTACGGGTATTGGGGAAAACATCTTTGAAAATGCAGAAAATCCCAAAACCCGTAAGGTTCTCTAGCACTCGCTAGGCGAACCTGAGGCGAGTGTTCGCTGCAACTTCGCTAGGCGAAGCAGCAGCGAACATGGCAGTATTTTAAAATTATGCTTTGATGGCTAACCTGTTGTTTGGTGTGTGTTGTTTCTTTGTATCTTTTGCAGATGGAGTCTAGATCTGGAGCTGGTAAGAAAAGAAAGGGACCATTGTCTACATCTCGAACGGTTCCTATTCAATTCGACCAAGACAAGTTTGTCGGCCCTAAACAGGCCGCCAGATACATCGCTCTGGAGAAGCGAAAAATACTTCCTGAGAAGCGTTTTCTGATCAACCCACAGGGCACTTACCGAACTTTCGCCGGGTTGATAGACGCTAAGAAGTGGGATAGGTTGATAAGTCCCTTAGAGCATTACGACATTGCTACAGTGCGGGAGTTTTATGCTAACGCACTGCCCGACGACGACGAGCCCTTCACTTGGGTTTCTAGAGTTGTCGGGCGTGCAATTCCATTTGACCGGGATGCTATCAACCGAATCCTAGGGGAACCGCTCCAGCTGGGAGCTGACCAGAGAGACCAGTACCACACCGACCTCAGACTTCACAGAGATGTCCCTGCCATTACCGCCGACCTGCTTTTACCTGGGAAATCGGTTGAGCCGAACCCATCTGGGGTTCCTGTGAGATATCACCGGGAGGACATGACTCTCATGGCTCAGCTGATCCTACTCTTGGTTTTGACCAACATCCAGCCCAAATCACACACCTCTACTGTGCCGATCCCAGTGGCACATTTAGTCCATTCCATCCTCACAAATGTCGAGATAGATGTCGCGAGGATAATCGCCAATGAGCTGAAGACCGTGGTTGAGAGCGGGCTTAAGTCAGGGGCTCGTGTTAATTGTCCCTTGGCTTTCCCGTGTTTGATTATGAGCTTATGTGTTCAGGCTAGGGTGAGACTTCCGTCTCGTGGGCAGGTTCGAATCCCGGCACCTATCGATGATAGGTATGTGGCTAAGTATTGTAGAGCTAAGACTACCGGTGGCAGTGCAGCCTCAGGAAGTACTCGGGCTGCTGATGGTCCTAGTGCTTCTTCTCCCGGACTTGATCCGTACCTGCGGGCTGTGTGTGACTACAGTTTTGAGTGGATGGCAGCATCCCAACGAGCTATGATTGATATGCACAACAGTATGCAGAGGTTGGAGCTGCAAGGTAATGACCCCTCCGGTGCTCGAGCATTGTTAGCGCGTGAGCAGTTTATGCTTAACGCTAATTGGCCTGTGGACAGGCCAGTCTATGGTGAGGGGGTGGACGCTGAGGCTGCTGATGATGATGATGTTGATGATGAGGCTACCGGTTCTGAGGCCGGTAGCGAAGAGGAGTCCTGAGCCCTTTGTGGGTTAAGTTTTTGTGTGTTTTCAGTTTTTATGTTATTTCTATTTGTATCTTCGGATTTTGTATTTTGACCATGGTGTTGTACTATTGGGGTGTTTTGTCCCCCACGAACAAATTTATATTTTCAGTTAATGTTATTTATTTTTGTTTTTAATTTTGTGTGTTTAATAAATTTTTGGTTGATTGAGTGGCAAACCCTTCTAGATTGGTTGCTCCTCAAGAAGTACCCAATGAAGGTGCATCCGAGCTTGGATGGCAATGATAAGAATAAACAAGTGAATGAAGCTAAGGTACATGGTTACCGTCGGCTAGAATTTTAGAATGCATTAGGAACTTTACTCTTTTTGGTAAATTGAATATTGTCTTTTTGCAACATAATTGAATGAATGCTTCATCTAGAACTTAAAACCACAAATTGTGAGGAAACCTCCATTGTACACTTAAATGCTGGATTCTAATAAGTTTTGTTGATTCATGTGATTCATTCTTTGTCTTTTATTATTGTGAAATTGTGGAAGCAATTAGAAATGATCAAGGCACTTGTTTTCTTTTGAGCACAACTACATCCAAAAACAACTTACCTGTGAGCAGAGAGAGTATTTGTTAACCCCTTTGAGCCTAAACAGTTGAATCTCGGCTTGAAATAAAGCGAGATCTCAAAAATCTTTTTTTTTACAACCCGGAAAATCTTGATTATTGTTCTTTTGCCGTAAAAAGTTAAGAGCATTCACTTAGGGTGTGGAAGAAATAAGTTGGGGAGAACGAAAAAAAATTGGTAAGTACCACAACTCTTGAAAAAGATAAGAAAAACCGAGCAAGCATAGAAAAATATATGTATAGAAAATATAGAAAAGAAACATCTGTTTTGTATATTTGATGTGAAAGAAAAGAACAAAAATAGAAAGAATGAAAAAATGCTTGCTCGGAAGAAAAATAGTGAAAAATAAAAATTGAGTTGTGGAATATGTGTTGTGAAGGTTACAAATAAGAAACAAATGAAACAAAGTCGAGTAGTGTGAATAATACTGTGAATGTCTCTTTTGCATCGGCACTTTCGTTTCAATGGCCTTAGAAATGACCCTTGTTTGTTAACCTAACCAAGCTTCAACCGAAAAGCCCTTAGTGATCTTTATGCTTCCACAGTACCATTTTTAATTGTTAGACATTGTATGAATCTATTTGATATCTTCATTATTTGTTAGTGAGTGAGATTAGTCCCGCGGTTGCAAACGCGCAAAATCTTCATTCCTTATTCGAAGAGGAGAGATAGGATGATTCATTCAGAATAGTATTGTTGTAGATAGATAAATATTTTACATTGCTATTTAAGTTTTAGTTCCTAGGTATTATTTTATTCGAACCGTTGGGAACTTGTATTTGCTGATTTCGCTTGTGTTTGAGCCGTTTATCCAACTTCGGAGAAACCGTTTCTTAAAGCAAATCCTCTTGTCCTTCAAGAGGCATACTTTGCTTGAGGACAAGCAAGAATCTAGTTGGGGAGAGTTGTTAGATGCCCAAAAGTGCTTATTAGAGCTATCATATGTGGACATCTTTCACTCTTTTTCCTTGCTAAAATGGTCAAAACCACATTTGTTTTACATGGAATGCATTACATTGATAAACAAGCTTGGTGCCTTTGATGTGTGTGTTATTGTGCAGGAAAGGCATGAATTAATTGATAATAAAGACACAAGAAAATTGGCAAAGGAACCAAAGAATACAAGCATTTCATCTGCCTGCTCGCTAGGCGAGGCTGTGGCGAAGCTTTTGGTTCGCTAGGCGAGCTCCTGGCGAAAAGCTCCAGTAAATTAGAAAATTAATTCGCTAGGCGAGCTCAAGGCGAATGTGGTAGCGAGTTCATTCTGTTTTGGTGAAAAATGCAGCCAGCACTCACTCGCTAGGTGAAGCTCTAGCGAGTCCCCAGCGAGCATTCCAGTAGCAAAACCTCTCAACCTCGCTGGGGCGAGGTTGAAGCGTGTCCTTCGCTAGGCGAAGGTATGTTCGCTAGGCGAACATGACAGTTCACCAAGACCCTGTTTTCTCTGGGCGCAGGGGCCTTTTGTGCCCATTTTAGACCCTCGCTAGGCGAGCCATTCTGCTCGCCTAGCGAACATGACAGACCAGCTGAGGTCTATAAGTAGCAGGTGCCACTTTTGAGCACCATATCTCATTTTTTTACCAACTTTTCCATTTCTGTACTTTTTCTAGATATTTTTGCAGCATTGTTTTGGGAGCTTTTATGCCCTAGTTTTTCATTTCTCTTCATCTAGCAACCATCTTCCACAAAAAGAAGGTGGATTCCCATCCAACTTCGATTATCCGACTTGGATGTTGATCAACCTTCTTTCCTTACTTGCCGACCAAGCTACCATGAAAATGAGTAGCTAAGTCATCCATTTGTCAAGGTTAGATGTAGGTGATTTCTAGCTTTGTGTGTAAATGTAAGGATCCTCATATGTAAACTCTTTAACGGTAAATATATGATGAAAACTTTGTTTCTATTTAAAACTCTTTGTGTTGGTTTATGATCGAGAGATGTTTACCGATTCTTGACCTAGATTTTCATCCAAACTTGTTTGTTAGCTAGAGATAGTAACGAATGATTTTGTTCACCATAAGGTTGAACCAAAAGGTTGTCATTTTGATAGATTGTGTTCGAGAGAAACAATGGATCAAAATGGCAAAACTCACAATGGGTGTTCGAGAGAGACGCATTGAGAGGACCTTGTGAAATTATTTATCATCTAAATGAGTTTATAAGATTGTTGACCGAGCTAATACATGCAAAGTGATCATTGAAACCTAACTTTGACAATATTTCTCATTTAATCAAAACATAACTTTTACCGCAATTAATTACTTTGTATGCAAGATAACTTGATTAAAACCAAAACCCTATTGTTACATTAAGTTAAGATTAATTCAACCATTGAACGGCAGTGATATCTTACAATCTCTGTGGATACGATAACAAAAACCCGACACGAAATATACATTTCAACAGATTCGAAAGAGTTAAAGCTTTAAAGAACAAGGAGTTTCTTGCAAAGAAGTAGTGTGAGATGGTGAATCGAAGCGGCATTGTTGGTTACTTTATTAAGCTTTGATCAAGGTAAGAGAAGGTGGTAGAATCAACATCAAACCTAGGGTTTGTAGGGTTAGATTTCTACATCTCTCTTGTATACATACATTTGAAAAGTAAGATATATTACATTATCTCAATTCGCATTCGAGTTGAGGGCAAACATACCCATAGCGAGATCGATCGGGGAACTTCCTAAACAAATCTTTGTGTACTCTCTCTCTCTCTCTCTCTCTCTCTCTCTCTCTCTCTCTCTCTCTCTCTCTCTCTCTCTCTCTCTTGTTTTCGATTTGCAAATTGTCGATTTCATCGATTATTCAATTGATTTGTTTGGGTCATAATTTTGAACATATTTTGAAGTCAGTGTTGTCGTATAGATCACAAACCATTTTGTTGTGATTGGATTTTAAGAACAACAATACCGCATAGTATTCCAAACATTGTCAATTGCACACTAGGTGTTCGAAAAATTGTTTCAATCAATATTTTTGTGTGAATTTTCTTTGGAATTAGACTTTCCTTATTACTTTGCATGTAACTAGTTATGATAGTTGTTGTTGATCTATTTGTGAATCATTATCATACTGTTGCCACTACTACGCATATCTGAGCTTTTTGATAGTGGATTCGGTTAGACGATTTTGATCTGGGATATTCTAAACTTGCTTCCATGCCATAAATTTTTCAAAATTAATTTTTGTAAAAGTTTTAACTCGGAATCTATTATGTATGATGTGACAATCAATCTAATTTTTTATGTATGATGTGACAATCAATCTCGATATGCTTCAAAAGCTTATGGAAAGTCGGATTATGAGCAAGATATACGGAAGATCGGTTGTCGTAGTGGATGGATGTTGGTTTGTTGAAACTAATGTGAAGATATTTGAAGAGGTAGTGCATCCATTGGACTTCACATGTGAGGGAGGCAATTGCTCTATGTATTCGGGTTTGGAGCTAGAGCGGGACTCTGTAGTTTGCTTCTTTGATTTCTATAAGATAGGCGACTTTCCAAGAAAAAATGCATATCTGGTTACAGGCGTTCTTGTGGTGGGGCAGGTTGCCCAATCACTATCTGCAAAACCAAAAAGGATTAAATCAGAGTCAGAATGGTAAAATTGTCCCTGAGCAGTGTTGGTTTTTAAAAATACTGCATAATTCTAATTGCTTCCTTATAATGAGTGTTAGTGGGTTGGGAAACAAATTGAATTAGTTGTTTGACAACAAAAGATATTGTGTGGAGTCATTGAAGGGGGCAGAATCAGTGCTATATAATTTAAGTGAAGAGTTATAAGTTGTGGAAGAAGATTTAGAGCCCAACATACATGTGATGCTTACTAATTCAAGTGTGTAATTATGTTGATTAAACATTATACATGATGGTGATCTAGCCACTTCAAGGCCAAGAAAGTAACGAAGTGGACCTAAATCCTTGATACAGAACGTGTTATGAAGAATGGTTTGATTGTGTTTATTTCAGTAATGTTGTTGGTTGTTAAGACTATGTCATCCACATAAATTAACAAAGTAGTAAAATTGTTATTGTTCTATCATAAAAATAGAAACAATTGAAATAGGTGGTGAGGAATCCTGAACTGGAGATGCTGATCTCAATACGGTAGTGCGGCGGTAGACCTAAGAGGTTAGCACTCCAACATCCAAATCAGTTCAAGATTCAAGATGAGTGTAATGGAAAATGGCGATCAGAAAAGTGTATCTTGTCTTTCATGTGAGATGACATTTATACCTTGAGTTATGTGGAGTAGATTTGACCGATTTTTAAAATAAAATATTATAGTTTTCGATACATAAGTCTTATAGAGAAAAATAAAGACTTTATGCTTGAATTGGAAATTAATCACAAATACAGATATACAATCAACAACTATCACCTATAGATTAGAGATTATATCCAGGGAGTTACAAAATACAATGAATGACACTTTGAAAATTACACGAGATGTATTCTTTAAAAAATCCAATTGCTACAGAACTTTAACAACACGATTTGCAAAATTTAATTAGCATAAAAACACAAATAGGTTATAATTCTAACAAAACCTAAACTTATGTAATTAATCGCTACCAACAGAATTAATCATAAACTATACCTAAATATGCAATAACCTACGAAAATTTAAAATGCGAGAGAGAGAGAGAGAGAGAGAGAGAGAGAGAGTACACCGAGATGTATGGTGGTTCGGCTCTATCATCCTCACAAGAACCTACTCCACTCTCCAACGGTTTTCTATTGAGAGTTGATCTTTCGATATGTTTTGACAAATATTACACGAGTTCATACAATCACATAATCCACAATAATGCTGAGAAAAATAAATCTCTTATATGGTTATTGACTTGTATACAACCTTGATGCCAAACTCTCTGCAAAATCTTTACTCGCTTCTTGAACCTTCTAGCTTCACCAATCTGCTCGAAGTCTTTGTATGTGGAAATCTCCCTTGATTCCACCGATTTCTGAGCAATAAATTGTACGAAGATTGAGAATAACTTCTACTTTGTTCGTAGGATTCCACATGATACTACCAAGGTCAACCTAGAGAGAAGAACCTCATTCTTTTCACTAAAATTTGTAACCACCAATCGCAACAACCACAATCGTTCAAGTTTCTAAAACTCTTTATAAATTCTTCAAGAAATATTAGTTTCAAGACACGTTTCCCTCAATAATTACAAATATTCATAATCAAGATTTGAATCCAAACTAGAGGTTGAAGATGAAAGAAATTTTGATTGCAAAAGACTTTTGAGTTTTCAAAAATGGAAGTTATTGTTGTTGTTATGCTCTTAATTATTGTTGATAAAAGATGACAAAATAACTTATATGTGCTGGAAATTAAGCACAAAAATAGGTGAAAATGGTTGTTAGCTTCAAGTCAAGAACATTTGTTGATTTGAGTCAAGTGAGCAAGTAGAATGAAACAAGATCAACATAAAAGAAGTGACCTATTTCCCGTAATTCGAGTCAAGTTATTTATATGATTCGAGTCATGAAAAGTCATGATTCGAGTCATGTGGAAACCCTTATTCAAATCAATTTGGACAGAGGTAAACATGAAAAAGTGAAAAAAAAGCGGTGTGATTCGAATCATGTGTAAAGTGTTATTCGAATCAAATTGGGCAGAGGCTAATAAGACTTGTGTGATTTAAATCATGTGCAACTTATGATTCGAGTCGCAGTGTTGCATGATTCGAATCAAGTGAAAATTGTGATTCAAGTCACAAATGTAAAAATCTTCATGTTTTCCTCTATTTTATTTTATTCAGCTCATAGATTGTGAGTGATTCGAGTCACACGTGAAATCTCAATTTTACGAGTTTTTCAAAGTATTTTGAAATTCCACTTTCCACATAACTTGAATCAACATCAAATATGGTTCTTGTTCCATTAACTCAATCAATTGACTTAAAACACAATGATCATGTTCAAATGCAAACACATGAATTTTGCATGCTAAAACAGATGGATTCAAAACTTAATCCAAAGATGTACATTTGAAGAGGAGACTCAATAAACAATAATAACGAAACAAAGTTTAAGAGATAAGCAATCGTATTGGAATTCTCCCCCTTGATGTATGAGAGACATGCAACTTCAAATTTATATTTGTTTGACCTTCTTGTTCCTCGGATACCTCCACCCCAGCTTTTTAGTTCTAAGACTCTTGAAATTGAGGTTGTGACTCGGTTGTGCCAGATCTATCGACGTGTATCTTACATGCACGCTCCAGCATAGCAGAAGCAGTAACACATTTTTTGTTTTCCCTATTGAAAATCTTAAACATGTTATTTTTGCCATTACTAATCAAAAACACTTAATAGAAAATTAGACAATAAAATAGAAAACTAAAATCAACTTTTTAAATTGTCCTGATTCGAATTATAGATTCATAAGTCATGTTTAAGGCGTGCCAGAATTCTACAATCTTAACAATACTTATAATTCAAAGGAAGAAAATTAAAATACGTTAAATCATATCATCAAACAAATATATTCTAACATCATTCTTAATAGGAAAACAATGGATGATTCAAGTAAAAATTAATCGAAAATCAACTAATATTGAAATATTCAGATTTGAGAATTTAGAGGTTAAAAAAATGCAAAAATATTCAAGTGGCAGAGAGGAGTTTCTGGTTTAAAAGAGTGTTTCAAAATTTAAATTTCAAAGGCTACAAAACACACTCCGAATGTTAATATTCCGAAAGAATATTTGTCATTTCAAAAGGTTTTTGAAAAATAGAAAATTTCTTGATGTTTACATAAAATTACCATCTAGAAACGAAAAAGCAATGTTGTCCATGATGTGAGTGAAGAAAGGACAAATAATATATAGATATGTAACAAAACTCACTTGGACAGCATCTGCTGCTGCATATCGTGCTGCTTGACCCCCCATAAACTGAGGTCCGTTCCCGAATCCACAAAGAAAACCAGCCAACAAGGCCCATCCTCTACCGTTCCAGTCTCGAAAATAAGCTTTTAACGACGATTTGGGTAAGTTTAACACCGGGTGGTACAGAAAAATGATGTTTAGAATTATGCCAATAACAAAACAAGATACTGAAAAATAGAAAAAGGCTGTGTAAACATTCAAATGGGGAACCCCTTTTTTTAAAGTGTGCCATTGGTCATTTGTTGCTAAGTTGAATGCTGGTGAGAACAAAGAAAAGCAAATTCCAGCAAAGAATGTTATAGTTAATCCAATCAAAGTGTTTTTTCCAAAAAGCTGCAGCAGAACTTTAAGAGTAAGATATATAAGGCAAAATGATGTTTTGAAGTATCATCCAATAATAGATTATAGTCACATGCCTTAATAGCCCTTGTTTTCTCAAGCTCTATAAGAAAATCCGCACTTCCTGCTTTCAACTTTTCTGCAGAATTGCTTCCAGTTTCAATATCCTTTGGTTTAACTAGTATTATACACATTGAAAAGGTAGAAAAAATTAGCATGTAGTCAAATAATGTAATCCTGTAAGTTGAACCTTGTTGAAGGTTCTTACCTATGTTTCCTTCTCTCAAAGAATCTTTGAGCTTAGCCGAATTATCAGAAGATTCACCATAAAAGTATTAATGTGAATTCTGTTTTTATTCATTCTTTAGGATCACTATATATATGCACAACATCAGACCATCTGTTTACAATCTATTACAAAACCTGTTGGACTTCGGAATTCCAATCATAAGGTAACTGCTAAATATAACATAAGACTCCTAAATATAAGGTAACAGCAATAGCTAATAACAACACAATAAATGTCAATAATATCTCAATAATCATAATCCCAATACCCCCCCTCAAGTTGGAGCGTAAAGATCTCGAATGCCCAACTTACGAAGAAGGAACTCAAATTGCGCTTTTCCCAGGGCCTTTGTAAAAATGTCCGTAACTGTACCGATGTAGGAACATACATGGGACAAATAATTCCAGCCATCACCACATCACGAACAAAGTGACAATCAGCTTCAATATGTTTTGTTCGTTCATGAAACACCGGATTTTGAGCTATATGCAATGCGGATTGACTATCACAATATAATCGCATTCTTTTGGAGTGACTAACTCCCAAATCACCAAGTAACTGTTTGAGCAATTTTAACTCACATGTAGTAACCGTCATAGATCGATACTCAGCCTCTGCAGAAGAACGAGAGACGGTTGCCTGTTTCTTAGTTTTCCAAGACACCGGAGAACGGCCAAGTAACACCACCCATCCAGTCAAGGAACGTCTCGTAAGGGGACAACTCGCCCAATCCGAGTCGCATCATCCCTCTAGGTTCAATTCACTGTCAGACCGGAGTAGAATACCTTGGCCCGAATGTTTCTTCAAATATCTAACAATCCTCAAGGTTGTCTGGTTGTTGCATGAACTGAGATAAAATATGTACAGAATATGCAAGATCTGGTCTAGTCACGGACAAATAAATCAACCGCCCGATAAGTCTTCGATATGGTTCTGGATCTTCAATTGGTATACCAGAAACCAATGCTAGCTTATGGTGTTGTTCCATTGGAAAATCCGCAGGCTTGGCCCCTAATAAACCTGTTTCCTCAATAATTTCCAACGCATATTTTCGCTGGCATAGATAAATTCCCTCGTGATTACGAGCTACCTCCAACCCCAAAAAATATTTTAAGACTCTCAAATCCTTCATAGTAAAGCATGCACATAAGCAAGCTTTAAAAATTTTCAGGGCTGCAATATCATTTCCTACAATAATTAAGTCATCCACATAAACTAGCACATTGATTTGTATTTCTCCCCTGTGAAAAGTAAAGAGTGAGTAATCTGAATAGGACTGAACAAATCCATATCGCTTCATTACCTTGACCAACTTAGCAAACCAACAACGAGGAGCTTGTTTTAAACCGTACAATGACTTTTTCAACCTGCGAATCAGATTTGGGTCAGTGTTTTTAAAACCTGGAGGAACTTTCATATACACCTCCTCTTCCAAGTCACCATGGAGAAAGGCGTTGTGCACATCCATTTGATGAACTTCCCACTTTTTAATTGCTGCCACTGCCAAGAAAGTACGAACAGTGACCATTTTTGCCATCGGGGCAAATGTCTCGTCATAGTCAACTCCCTCTATTTGATGGTGTCCGAATACAACAAGTCTTGCTTTCAATCGTTCTATGCTCCCATCTGAGTGATGTTTTATTTTGTATACACATTTGCTTCCAAGTGCTTTCTTCCCAGACGACAGTTTCTCCATAACCCATGTCTCATTGTCTTCCAAGGCTTGTATCTCATTGCGCATTGCATCACGCCAGCCAGAATCCTTTACGGCTTCTTTAAAAATTTTAGGTTCTTTCCCTACTGTCACAGCTGCAACAAAATTTCGATGTCTAATATAAAATCGTTCACAAGATACAAAGTAAGTAATCGGATAAGGAGTACCTGAGGCATGTTCTTGGGTAGATAAACTTTTCGAGGACTTTACTTTTCGTATCGTATGGGTAACAAAATCCTTGAGTCTTATATTCGGAATTTTGTTTCTCATCCCCCTTCCCATCTCGGGTGTCATGATTGCCTCCCTCCCAATAGACACCTCCTGCTCTCCTGATTCCATATCGCCCTTTTGCATCACCACAACACCAGCCCCATCAACTTCGTGTGTGGGAGCTTCCTCGCCATTTATACCACTGACACATACTCCCTCGTCGACTTCCATGGCAGCTCCATTAAAGCCTTCGCAACCCCCCCCCCCCCCCCCCCCTCCTCCAAATGATGCATCATAAGTCTCCCAACTAATATCATCAGTAACATACTCAATGTCAGAAACAATAGGAGGAGTAGAATGAATTGTGTCTAGTTGCACAGCAAAAGGAAATTCATGTTCATAAAATTTCACAACTCTCGAAACAATGTATTCTTTGGATTCTAAATCATACAATTTCCATCCCTTTTTCCCATAGGGATAGCCCACAAATATGCACTTACGACTTCTACTCGCAAACTTATCCCCGTCACGTCGTTGATTATGGGCATAACATAAGCAACCAAAAATCTTCATGTTATCAAACTTAGGAACTTTACCAAATAATTTTTCATATGGTGTCTTATAATTCAGCACACTAGACGGTGTTCGATTAATCAAATAACACGCTGCCAACACATATTCACCCCAAATTGCATTGGTAAATGACCCTGAAATCTAAGTGCCCGCGCCACATTCATAATATGTTAGATGTTTTCTTTCAACTCTCCCATTTTGTTGTGGAGTACCCACACATGACGTCTCAAACACAATTCCATTATTAAAAAAATAATCATGTAGACAATTAAATTCGGTGCCATTGTCACTGCGAACTTTCTTTATTTTCTTATCAAATTGTCTATCAATAATTGCCACAAAATTCAAAAACATAGTCTCAATCTCAGTTTTATTGCATAACAAATAGACCCAAACTGCACGCAAATAATCATAAACAATTGTCAAGTAATATTGTGCCCCACACGACGATCGAGTTCGATAAGATCCCCACAAGTCACAATGAACTAATTCAAACAAACTTGCTGCATTATTCTCACTTAATGGAAAACTATCATATGCTGCTTGACACGAGGACAAACATCACAAGGTATATTATTCTTGCTCCTACTAAGATGACTTACAGGAGGAATGAACTTTAACACCTTTTCCGACGGATGACCCAAACGCTTATGCCATAAATCCACTGTTGAATCTCCTTCCACCATCAAGGCATGCACCTTCGAAACACCGCGAAAAAAGTAAAGTCCATCAATCCGTTCACCTGCTCCAATCAACGTCCTCGTCGTTCGGGTCTGTATTACACACTGCATTAGTAACTTGAATGATACAATCGGAGTCATCGATTAGTTGAGTTACAGAAATTAAGTTGCAAGAGGCACAAAAAGAACACTATTGAGCCTTAATCCACCGTCCAAAATCACACTGCCTTCCTTTATAGCAGTCGCATCTTTCCCATCCGGCAATCCCACCGGTATATTTGCAATATTTTTTACATTAGTCAGACAAGAGAAATTTCATGTCACATGGTTTGAGGCTCCTGTGTCACTAATCCAAGAAATGTGATTCTTACCGTGGAGGCGGTCTTTAGTTTTGGAATTATTCAAAGCGTCAAGAATTTGTTGCCACTGTGTCGGGTTAATGCCTGATATACCAGCTACTTCACTTGAGTGTGGTGGTGCATGAGACTGTCCAACATTATCACCGCTGCTACGACTAATTGTTGTGGCTTTGTTGGCGCGCACAGGTGTGTTATAAATGCTCCTGCCACGCCCTCCAGAACGTCCTGATGTGTCTCTCCCACGACCTGGTCCACGACCACCACGAGGACGGTCCCCCCCACCACTCGGGGAATCCATGAAGCTGAAAACACGAGCTTTCGTCGTGTCCTTCTCTGTTGCAGTGAGTACAGAATTTTTCGGAATTGTCCACAAGTTTAGATTTACCTCGCGTATCGGCTGTAACTTTAAAGGTCATGACATTGTCACAGTTCTAATGAATTGAAGATCCTCCTTGCAGCAACCTCTCATCTTGTATGACTCGCTGATATGCTTGAACAATGTTTGGTAACGGATCTTGAGAAAGAAAATTTGAGCGAATCGTTGCATAAATCCCATCAAGGCCCATGAGAAAATGATGCAGATAGTCTTCAGTACTTAAATAAATCACTTGTTGGTTGATATCATAGGTACAACCTCCACATTTGCAAGTTGGCTTTTTGACATAAGTGATAAGTTCGTCCCATACACGAGATAGACGATCGAAGTAAGCCGACATCTCTTCACCTTTGCCTTGCTTGCATTCTCCTAATGATGCCTTTAATTGGCATATGTGAGTCCCATTCACAACACAAAAACGTTGTTTGAGATGTGTCCACAAGGATTGTGAATCATCATAATAAGAAAGAGTAGAGCGCAATGATGGCTCGATAGTGTTCAGCAACCATGCTATGAGCATCGACTGCACTGCAGTCCAGTCCTTCAATTTCTCAGGTGTTGTTGGTTTTGGGACTTTCCCTTCGACAAAACCGTAATTTCGCTTCGCTTGCAACGAGGTTCGAATTGCCCTTGCCCATTCATCATAATTCGGGCCACGCAATTGTATTGGTGTGATCACGTTGTCGGGATTGTCATTGGTGCCGAGAAAAAAAACCAAATCCACCTTCTTCTCGTTTTTATCACTGTTGTCATCAGTTTTCTTTTCGCCATCACTACTGCTATCACCCATAATCTCTTATGGTGTTTGATATGGAAGCAGAGAAAAAAAAAATGTATTTAATTTTTCCTAGGATATTCCCTAGCTCATGATACCATGATAAGATTCACCATAAAAGTATTATGTGAATTCTGTTTTTATTCATTCTTTAGGATCACTATATATATGCACAACACCAGACCATCTAGACCATCTGTTTACAATCTGTTACAGAATCTCCTGGACTTCCGGAATTCTATTCATAAGGTAACGACTAAATATAACATAAGACTCCTAAATATAAGGTAAATATAAGGTAACAGCAATAGCTAATAATAACACAATAAATGTCAATAATATCTCAATAATCATAATCCCAATAGATTATAGTCACATGCCTTAATAGCCCTTGTTTTCTCAAGCTCTATAAGAAAATCCGCACTTCCTGCTTTCAACTTTTCTGCAGAATTGCTTCCAGTTTCAATATCCTTTGGTTTAACTAGTATTATACACATTGAAAAGGTAGAAAAAATTAGCATGTAGTCAAATAATGTAATCCTGTAAGTTGAACCTTGTTGAAGGTTCTTACCTATGTTTCCTTCTCTCAAAGAACCTTTGAGCTTAGCCGAATTATCAGCAGTATTTGATGAATGAACAGAAGATCCTAGACAAACTGCAACCAAAAAGCAACCAACTCCTGGAAAAAGAATCTCGGCCTTAGTGATTTTGTCATCCAAAAAGTAATTCAATGTTGTTCCTCTGACAAATGGAGCAGAGTCAAAACAGCAGGCCATGTCCCTAAAAAGAAAAGAGCCAACAGCATGCACCCTATGGCACCTCCCTTGCTCTCCACCAAATACATTTTCACCTCAACACTTAATATCCTCTCAGAAATTGATCTAATCAAGGAGGAAAAAATCTCATAGAAATCCTGAAAACATCATGACTAATTAGTCCTTCAAAAAAACAAAAATACCAAAATGATAAGCTATTGACTATTGCTATAAAAAGTACATCAACGATAAAGCATCAAAGAGGGTAGAACTATATAAATTTATGCAACATGAAAAATTAGAAACAATAATGAATTGGGAATTCTAAGTCAGAAGCCTGAGTATGTTGTAGAACCGGAAGCAGTTGAATTCATAGCAGTAAGGAAAGTAGAAGATGGAATGAAAAACAGTTACCTAACACTGAGGAAGTGGGGAAAATGAGAGAGGCTTTAGAATAGTGAAGAAACTGTTACATTCCATTAGAATCAGATAGATGGAGGCAAAGAATCAACTCTGACTTTGTCAGCGGATTCCTACTTTTGTTGACTTATAATTACTATTTAATTTAATTAATTGACTTTTTTTTCTTTTTAAGTTGGATAATGGATGAGATTCCGTTTTATATTCTACTGTCTCTTCCATATATGGCCGCCTAAAACTATAAACTATATTATCCTAAACTTTAAACTATTTTATTATATTGGCAAAGGCGGATGGACCTTAACCCTTAACAAAAAAAAGAAAAGTAAGAAGGTTAAAAAGGTAGTATATTTCTAAAAGAAATTAAAATAAAATGAAAATGAAAAGTCTAAGAAAATCTAAACAATCCGTCCCTAAAAAATCATCACTAATAAATATTGAGAGTGTTTTATAAAACCTCTCTTATTTTGTGATTGTGGTTAGCTAATTTGTTCTGCAAGTATTATCCTCTCTAAAAATATGCAAGTATTATCTTATTAAAGTGGACGCATGTTTGGACTATTAGGGCAGAGATTCTCTTGTATGCAGAGATTCCTTGGACGCATGCGTTGTATGTTCTTGTCACTGCATGCATTTCTTGTGTGTTCTTGTCACTGCATGCATGGTCAAATATGTGCAGATGAATAGAGTGATCAAAACATTCAACGTTTACGCTATTTAAGTGCATTTGAATAACATATTAAGTGCTCCAGGTACTATTGTCAAGTTGGAAACGTTGCACGTGTATAGACAAGACGGGACGTGTGCTATTGGAAATGAAATATTCCACCGTCTCTTCTGGGCGTATCAAATGCATCATAGGTTTTTCTTTCTGTAAACCTATTATACAAATTGATGGTACATGGTTTACGGGAAATACAAAGGAACGTTACTGATGGACGTGGCACAAGATGACAACAACAACATTTTTTTAATCGCATTTACCCTTGTTGAAGGGGAGACTGCTGAGGGATGGAGTTTTTTCCTAAGAAATCTCCGATTGCACGTTGCACTGCAGTCTAACTTATGTTTGATCTTCGACAGACACCCTTCAATCATCAGTGCATATAATAACATTGATAATGGCTGACAAGATCCTCCTTCGACACATGTCTTCTGTATTAGACATATTGCTCAGAATTTCATGCGGGAAATCAAAGACAAGACGTTGCGGAAGAAGGTTGCCAATGCAGGTTACGCATTATCAAAACCTTCTTTCAAACACTACCGCGAAGAAATAAGATTGTCAAACGCAGATGCAGTACAGTGGAATGACAGTATTCCATTGGAGAAATGGACTAGGGCATACGACAATGGTCAACATTGGGGCCACATGACAATAAATCTTGTGGAACCAATGAACTCTATCTTCAAAGGCATCTGTAATCTACCTATAACCGCTTTGGTGCAGGCAACATATTTCAGGATAGGGGCGTTACTTGAGACTAGACGTTCCAAATGGAGTTCAGTGTTGCAATCTGGGCAGTTGTTCAGTGATGGTTCAATGAAATTCATTAGACATGAAGCTGCCAAAGCAAACACACATGTGGTCACGGTGTTTGACTGCACTAAAGGTTGGTATAGTGTTGTCGAGTCTATGGATCACAATGAGGGCATGCCGATGGAACAGTACAGAGTCGAACTAGATAGAGGTTAGTGCGACTGCGGAAAGTTCTAAGTCTTTTGTACGCCCTGCTCCCATGTCATTTTGGCATGTTCAAAGGTTCGAATGGATCCATCATACTTGCTATCTAACGTTTATAAACTCACCAGCCTATCAAATGTTTATAAAATTATTTTTTCCTTAGTAGCAAAAGAGGATTACTGGCCAGAATATCAAGGGGACATCGTCTGGCACAACGAAGTTTTGCAAAGGAAGAAAAAGGGTTATCCAAACAGCACCTGCATTCGAACCGAAATGGATACAGCGAACAAAATGGTTAGATTATGCAATTCATGTCGTCAGTCAGGTCACAACCGTACTAACTATCCTAGTGTTGGAACGAGCACAACCAGATAAATTCACATATACCTCTATTGTAATATATAAAAAACTAAATTTATTTCATATTGTAAGTTTGTGAGGAAAATACCATTACATAAACAATAACACAAACAATTAAAATAACTACAATACAAGAACTATGCGATTACAACCATCAAAACAATTTTGAACATGTAATGCATCATCCTATGAACGTCTCGGTCAGTCTTAATATCCACCCATTCACGCACTTCTACATTTTGGTTGAACGTGGACACAAGCTATTGGATTCTTCTAATCCTTTCACCATCTCCAATTTCTCCATCTAACCAATTGTTCAACGTCTGATTAAGACGTTCAAACAAATTTATATTCTAGAGTTGAATATTTATCGGAGACACAACGACGGAAAATATTAAATCAGCATTTCGCTTGTGAATGTATTCAGACATGGTTAAAACACAACAACTTGAAGGAGAGTGGGGTTGAATGAAAGAAAATATGATAGTAGGGGAAGATTTTATATGTAAAATATTGCATCTAAGGTAAGGTATTTATACAAAGGAGAGATAAAATGCATGCGCCAAGAGGCTAAGCACCTAAACATGTCAAGACATGCAGGCGCCATAGGCATTGGCGCCTCCTCATGAGGCACAATGCAGGGGCCAAGGACATTGCGCCTCCTCATGAGGCTTCCAATGCAGGCGCCAAGGCCTTAGGCGTCTCCTCTTTGGTACAAACAGATGTGTCAGTTCATCTGGCGCATCTTTTTTTAAATGTGGTTATTTTGGAATATTTTTTGAAAAATTTATTATTTTGGAATTATTTTTGAAAATGTTGGTTATTTTTTTAAAAAAATCTTTATTTCTAAACCACAAAAGTAAGAGGTATTTGAATTATAGTTTTATTGAGAAAATATATTTTTAATGTTGAGAATTAAAGTGTGAGTAGTGTGTAGAAGTTTCACATTTATTAAAAATATGGAGATTTAAACATTTATAAATGGGAGAACCCATACATCTATCATTTTAAGATTTTGGGTAATTCTGTGGTATGTCTCTCACAAAGATGTGTTACTTATAAAAAGAAAGTCCTAGTAAAAATATTTTCTTGTATTGATCCCCCAAATTGATTCCAACAAGGTATCATGAGCCTTTGATTCAAGTAAAAGGACCGATTTATTTGTATCAAAATTTTCATAGGAGGTGTTTAAAAAGTATCATCGATGATACAAGTGTATGCAGATAATAGACTCACACCTGAGAAAGAGTGCTGAGATTACAAGTGTGAGTAGTGTGGGGAAATCTCATTAATTAAAAATGTAGTGATTTGAGCATTTATAAGTGAGAGAATCACACATCTATCACATTATGGTTTTTGATGAATATATGGTATGTCTCTCACAAATGTGTGTTGCTCATAAAAAAAAGTTTCTAAAGTAAATGTTTCTCCGTGTTGACCCTCGAATTGATCCCAACAAAAATAAATTATTTAAATAATTAAATAAAAAAATTAATAAAATATATTATTTATGTTAAATTTAAACATTTTAAATCACACTTAAAATAAAATAAAGAATTTAAAATTAGTTATCGTCAACTTTATAAAATTTGCAAGTTAATCTCCATAGTATTTAAAATTTTCAAATCTGACTCAAAAATTTCAAAAAATATATATATTAGTCCTTAATAAATTTGTAATTTTACAAATATAACCCCTTTTAATTTTTAAAACTTGCAAACCTGTACTTGTTTTTTAAATTTAAAATTTAATTCAAAAAATATAAAAAGAATATCCAAAAAATTTAAAAACTAATGGTTTTAATTTTATATTCAAATAGAGAAAATTTAAAACGAATGGATTTTAATTGAACTATTTGAATTCTAAATTACCTCATTCCAATACACACTTAGTTATTTTCCAATCATATCTTCCTTCAACCCTTTTCTTGAGCCAACTCCATTGCACTTATCATAGCCCTTAATTTCGCTTGTAGAATAGTCATCTCTCTCAAATTGATAGAAAATTTATTCATATAGCTTGTTTTGTGATCCCTCGTTATGGATCCAGACTCTACTTTCTTACCCAAAACGGACGTATCGGTGTTTATCTTATCAAGTTTGCACTAGAAGGAATAATAAATGTCTAATCAAGGTACATACATTTTTTACATAGCATTTAATAGAAGCTTACATGGATGTCATAGTACTTACATGTACCACCCCCTACAAGACGATTACTCACATCCGGCAAAATTTCATCACATTCCAAAACCTCAAGAATTTGGCCAACTTCCCAATTATGTGAATAACTTTTTTCAAGAAGGATCATTAGTGACGAATGTCGGAGACAACCATCAACATTCAAACACATATTTAAATGTGAGAATGTAAAATTAAGGAAAAAGAATAACGCATAACTTCAACCGCCCATGATACATCACTAGTGAGACCATAAGGAGAAGCCAGACTCTCAAAGATGAATTTACGACATCCTCTTCATGGTTGAAAGACTCGTTCCAACTTTCTTCCACAATTGAAACCATATATATCCCACCCTTTAATGACGAACTTCTACTATAAATTGAAGGAAACTTGGAACCATGCTCAAAAGAAGGTGGTGACGCTCCTTAACTTACCACTCTGATGACCCAAACGAAAAAGTTGAAACTAACATCATGCTTAGGGATATGTTCATGGTGGTCATTAGACAATCCATAACAATAAAGTTTCAAAGTGAGACTTATAAGGGGTCAAAATAATAGGTCCCAACCATTTCTTGCTACCCACACTCTACAATGATGTAGTAATAAACTACACTAAACACTAGACTGGATCCTATTGGTACTACCGACCCATAGGACATCGGACATGTAAAAAGCATTCCTCATTTCCATGAAGTCATTCCCCTTCAGAGTCAGAATGCAAGATAGATCCTCCAAGATGCAATTGTCACCACCACTGATATACCTCATGTCCCTCATCCTCTCACGTTTCTAAAAGGAGTGAAGACAACTTCTTCCGAAACGTTTTCAATAGGAGAACCAATGAGTATCATATATGTAGGAAACTTCATAAACCACTAGGGATGGAAACCTACTACGATGGAACGACCACCCCTGACAAACACGTTGAACTTGTTGACTTTCTCCTAAACTTTAGTGGAGCAAGAGGCCTAAAGATGCAAATTGTATGTCCTCACCCTAAAGGCATGGGTCATGGCTTGGTTGAAGGGGGAACAAATCAATTAGTTCTTGGGAGGGAGCTTCATGGACGATTCTCAACTCATTTCACGGGATCTCGAAGACAATCCAAGTTAATGGAGAGTTAATGAATAATCAGGCAAGAGAAGGATAAATCATTACGGTCATACATTGAAATGTTTAACATAGAAGCAATTCTTTTCCAAAGCACTGATGATGAGATGAAAAAAATTGAGTCTTTGAATCCAACCGATGTTTAAATCCGCTGAAAGTATGAGGATCAAGGCCCCAAACAACTTTCAATAGCCTACTAGCCAATGCTGAGAAGTACATACAGTACGGAAAAATAGGTCACATGTAAGGTGATATATGAAGGAGAGTTTAAGAAGGCTGAGACAAACACAAGATTAACTGGGGAGAAAAGGAAGGGTGTGAAGATAAGGGAAAAAGCAAGAAAGATCCCGGACCAAATCGAGAAAACAAGGGAAAACCATCTTTAAGATATTAGGATTACATTCCTCTGAATACATCAAAGGAGTGCATCCTTCAGGAATGCATCACTGTGCAATTCTAGGAGAGCAATTAAATGCACCAAAACAAATATTGGAGCATTCCAATTTTCGTTTTCACATAAGTAACACCGAAAATATTGAGGAGTGTGTGGAGCTGAAGGGTGTCAATGAAGACCTAACCAATATATGAAGGTTGTCTAGATTCACCCACTAAGATAAGAATGTTTCGAAAAAGAGAAGACCGAGTGAATAAATACCACAGAGAAAGGGAAGTGAAGTGGCTCAAGTCTCCAAAAAAGAAAAGAAATCTGACAACAAAGTAGATGAAGAACTTCTTATTGCAAACAATGTCGTCATAATAGGTATGGCAACGGGGCAGAGTAGAACGTGTTTAAGCATTACCAAATCCGCCTCCGCCTTCCTGTACCACCCATGTCACTATCATAAAACTTATCCGATGGTAACAATTGATGACCCACCCTCGTCTCTGTTAGTGTGTGAGGAACTTTTAGTGTGGAGAGAAAGAGAGGGAGAATGAAAAATAAGGATTCATATTATTGAATTATGATTGTACAAATTGATTTATAAAATATGTCTATTTATATACAACTAACTTGTATACTAAGTAACAAACCCTAAACGCTAATTCACTTTAGGCTTGGGCCACACAACTTGGATTATATTATATCTCAACATACCCCTTATAATCCAAGTTGTCGAACGTATGCTAATCATAGTTGATTTGAACTATTCCTAATTTCTTTCTCAAATTCAGGAATATATCGATCTTCAATTATTTGGTGAAAATGCCGATCAATTGTGCTTCATTTGAGCAATGTCTTACTTCAAGTTCACCTCAATTTAACTTATCCCTTAATAAGTGAAATCTAGCTTCGATGTGCTTACTCCTTCCATGCAAAACTAGATTCTTTGCAAGATGTATAACCGACTTGTTGTCGATCTGCAATATAAGAGGTTTCTTCACTTCGACCTCAATCTCTTCCAGCACTGATCTGATCCAGATTTCTTGACACATAACATAGGACCCTACTATATATTCAGCCTCACACGATGACAATGCCACCACAAGTTGCTTTCTCGAGCAGCATTAGATTGAGGCACCAAATACTTGAAAGAAATAACCTATTGTGCTTTTTCGATCTTCCTTATCTCCACACCAATTAACGTCTGAATAGCAACTAATCACAAATTCTTTGCTTTCAAAATCTTATCGAAATAGAATTCTATAAGTTGTCAATCCCTTTAAGTATCTCAGGATTCTTCTTGCAACCTTCATGTGGGACACCCTTGGTTCACTCATGTATATGCTCACTAATATGACTGAGAAACTTATATCAGATTGACTATTGCACACATATCTCAGAGATCCGACAATTTGTTTAAACAAAGTTGCATCAACTTTGTCTTCCTCTCCATGCTTCTTGTAACACTCTCTAATTTAAATAATTAAATAGAACTCCATATTTCTAATCTAATTATTTTGTGGATATTTTAGTGAGTTTTATGATAAATAAATAAATAAATAAAATAATAATAATAATAATAATAATAATAATAATAGTTTAAGGAAAAATAAATAATCTTAAATTTAAGTGGTTGATACTTTTAATTTAAGTTTGAATGGACATATTTTCTATAGAATATAAGTACATGTGTCCTTATTACATAATTAAGTTGAGTGAGCAGAGTTAATTAAACTAGAATAAAATATATAGGTTGATAATATTACTATTACTAAGTTTAAGCATGGCTAGATGAACATACGTGGAATAAACCTTAATTTCTCCTATACCCATTCATACCATAGATTGTAGAGTCAAACTACCTCTCCTATTATAAAGATTTGTTCCACAAATTTAGCTTGTTTTTAGCAGTTCAATATCAACCCATACTCCCTACATTGAAAACTTACGGTTATTTCTAAACTTTTTCCTTACTCTTGTTTCAATCAGTGCCACTTTTGTTCCTATTTTCTCTCAATTTCCAGCCTAATAAAACTTTTTCCCTACTATTGTTTCAATCAGTGCCACTTTTGTTCCTATTTTCTCTCAATTTCCAACCTAATAAAAATACAGTATATTAATTTAGGTCTCACACGTAAACATATTTTTTCTACAATCTTCCAGCCTCACAAAAAGATACACAAAAAAAACAGTTATATTCTCTTAACTACCACATTTTTCATGCATTTCAACACTGCAGAAACTATAACCTTAAAGGTACCATACTTCCATTTATTCTATTTATTTTCTTTATAGTTCATACTCTTTCTAATAATAACAAGAAAAAAATTATCCTTTTAGAAAGACTAAGCACTCGATCACCGTAGGATATCAAATTCAGTTGCTAAAGAAAGCGTCAAAGGTAAGGGCTTTCCCCATACACTCATACTACATAAAGATTGTGTTGTGAAATATTTTTAAACCTGTACCTATTAAAATAAAAATATAAAGTTATTAAAATATAATTAAATGGAAAAATAACAAGTTAGAAATAATTCTGGATTTGATTTCTATGTGTATCTTTTATTGATAATTATGTTTAATCTTATTATCCTTTTAATATATATCAATGCATGGTTATTAATATGTATAAATTTGTTACTTATGGTGTTACAAATAAATTGTTATTAATATCTAAAAATTGGTTACTGATGGTGTTACAAATGTATTGTTATTAATATCTATAAATTTGTTACCGATGGTGTTTGTAACATTTCTATTATGATCATAAATTCTAGCTATGGCCATATTTTCCTTTCCATGATATACATGTATCCCTCACTTTCGGTTTCCTTATTTCTTGCCGCACCCGGAATAGGATAACAATGAAACAATTTGTAATTATAATAAAGATATTATTTAAAATACAAAGTTGATAGCTTTGAAAGTAATAGAATAAATATTATGCAGAAAATCTATAAGAGTTATGTCCAGATTAAATATAATTTAACTATTGTATTCATTTTTCTATATTAATATTTACCTATATTATTACTGTTGAGTTCCGACATTGAATTTGTGAAGTAGCTGCATATATTTGTGAATAATTAGTTATTGATAGTTTCTAGTGACTTGTATCTCTAACAAATAACTTTAATATATTATTGAGACATTCATCATATAGAATGTGTAGAAAAGTCATTGTGTTATGCCTTTGTGGCCAGCGTGATGTTTTCGGCCTTTGTGGCAAGTTTGACGCTTTTCGGGCCTTTGTGGCAGGAGTCTTTGTGGCAGTTTTTCCCATTGGAATGAGTTCACTTATCCGGATCATTCGTGCCTCATATAGTAGTTAGTCATATTGCATTTCATATAACATAAGCAATTATAAAAAAAAGGGTATTAATTATATTTTAATTGGTGAAGTCTTTCTATATTATTTTATGACATTTTCATATGGTGAGTATAATTCAATGTGGATATGGAATAGGTTCACTTATCCGGATCATTTGTGCCTCATATAGTAGTTAGTCATATTGCATTTCATATAACATAAGCAATTATAAAAAAAAAAGGGTATTAATTATATTTTAATTGGTGAAATCTTTCTATATTATTTTATGACATTTTCTTATGGTGAGTATGATTCAATGTGGATATGGAATTTGACCCTTACAATTAATATTTTAGGTACTCAAGGAGAAAGGCATGATTGAATGTGTTGTTTGAAGCGCGTGCGGGGGAGAAAACTGGGCTTTGCAAAATTAGCATTTTATTTAATAAGAGAAGAACGTCACTTTATTTCACTTATTGTTAGCACCCGAACTCCTTTAGAAATTCGGATATTGATTTTCTTCGATTATGGATTTTCCAACTATTTCTAAATTTTATTAATTATATTATTTTATAAATTTTATTTCAGTTATCGTTATAATTATTCCATTTTATATATAACAAAAAAAAATAGCTGCAATTTTGATAACATCCATTAAATAATATCTTGAAAAAAATATGGGATGTTACACTTCTCTAACTTGAAATTTGGTTTGACAGGAGAGAATGTAGGAATCAAATCATCCATCATGAATCTGTTGACTATCTCTTTGACATACTTTCTTTGATGTAGCAGCATACATTGCTTCAACATTTTAAATTCTATGTCTAGGAAGTACGATAACTTTCCCATATCCGACATTTCAAATTCCTTATTCATCATTTCTTTTAACTTCAACAAGTTCTCCAAGTTATTTCTAGTTACTAACAAGTCATCGACATATAAGCATATGATTGTTATATCTTATGTCATAACCTGAACATAGACACTATACTCATATTTTCATTTTATGAATCCCAATTCGACCAAGTATGAGTTGATCTTCTTGTTATATGCCCTAGGTGCCTACTTGAGACCATATAGAGCTTTTTGCAATTTGTATACTTTCCTTGCTTCCTTATGAATCACAAATCCAAGAGGTTGTGTGACATATACTTCTTCATCTAAGGGACCATTCAAACATGTTAATTTCACATCTGAGTGAAATTTCGACCAGCCTTGCTTGCATGCCAAGGCGACTACTAGCCGAACAGTCTCCAATCTTGCTACCGGTGTGTATACTTCAGAGTAGTCCACTCTTACTTTCTGAAGAAAACCTCAAGCTATCAATCTCGTCTTATGTCTTATTATCGACCCATCAACATTGTGCTTCAACTTGAACGCCCATTTCACTTTGATAGATATTGTATGTGTTGGAAATTTGACTAACTCCCATGTGTTATTTCTTTCGATTTCTTATAACTCTTCGACCATAGTTGGCTTCCACTGTTTATCATTTAAGGCTTCACTATAGTTAATTAGTTCAGCACCTACAAGTAAGGCAAATGAACTAATTTATATCTCATGTGACTTCATCATCATTAGTCACTTCATTGTCTTGAAGTCTTGTTGGACGATTTCTAGTTCTTCGTGGTCTTTGACTAGCTACACCGTCTTCGACTTCGACTATGTCGGGCATGTCAGCAACTGCTTCGACTTCGACTGGAATATTAAGAATATCTTTGGTTTCGACATCATTACTCGCTTCGTCAAAATCATAGCTCATCAATGGCTTGTCAATGTATCACTAGAATTCCAATTCCATGCATAATTTTCATCAATCATAATATCTCGACTCATCACGATCTTCTTATTAATTGGATTGAATAATCTATATGCACCAGTTTTATGATATCCTACTAGAATCATAGGTTCACTCTTATCATCAAGTTTCCTTCTTCTAGCATCAAGAACATGCTTGTAACAAATAGAGCCAAACACATTTAGATGACTCACTGATGGTCGTTTTCCACTTCAAACTTCTTCAAGAACCTTGTTATTCAGCTTCTTAGTAAGGCACTTGTTCAGAATATAAACAACAGTGGAAACAACTTCACCTCATAAGGATTTTGGCAAATTCTTCTGCTTCAACATGCATATTGACATGTCCAATATGGTCATGTTTCTTCTTTCTGCTATTCAATTATATTGAGGCGTGTAAGGAGAAGTTACCTCATGATCAACACCATGTTCTGCATAAAACTCTTCAAACATATTGAATGTGTATTTACCACTTCCATTTGTTCGCATAACTTTCATCTTTTTTTCACTCTGGTTTTCGACAAGCATCTTGAATCTCTTAAAATTTTTGAATACTTCATCTTTTCTCTTTATCACATAGATCCACGGATTTTGACTAAACTCATCAACAAACTAAACAAAATACTTGTTTCCACCAATGGTATGTTCCTCAAAAGGGCCAGATACATATGAATGTGCAACTTTTAGTATGCAGGAGGATCTGATTGGCATAGTCGAAATGAAAGACTTTCTGGATTACTGTCTGACTAGACAACCTTCATAGAGTTTGTCGGACATCTCTAGACTTGGTATGCCATATACCATATCTTGAGTGATAAGTTGATTGAGTGATCGAAATTTTAGATGTCCAAATCTTAAATGCCACATCCAACTATTCTTGTGGTCGATAACAGTTTTTAGAGATTGTACTTCAGTCGAACTGATCATGGTCTTGAATGTCTCATTCTTCGACAAAGGATATTTCAAGACCAAATTATTCTAAGCGTTGAACAGTTCCAAGGCTCCATCTTTCATAATCACTGAGACACATTTTTTGACCAATTGACCAACACTTAGTAGATTGCACTTCATTCCAGGTACATACATTACATCTTTGATCAAAGCTTTTCCTCCATTGCTCCTTTGAAGAACTATGTCGACAGTATCTTCTACTTGCAACGAGCTATTATCAGCATGTTTGACCTTACTATTCTTCGACGAGTCAAAATCTGCTAACCACATTTTTCGACCAGTCATGTGATTTGAGCATACCGAGTAAAGGAACCAGAGATTTGATTCGACATGGTCATCTGCAACTGCAGTCATAACCATCATATCTTCATAATCATTTGAATCTTGACGTGCAAGGTTCGCTTCTTCCTCCTTGCCTTTTGTATCTCCCTTGTCTTTATTGTACCAACAATTCTTGGCCAAATAACCCCATTTTTCACATTTATAACGCTGCACACATTTTTTCTCTTTGTCTTTCTGATAGCAGTTTCTTTCTCCTCTTTTCGAGGATTGGGAAGCTCTATCATCGACCTTATGCTTTTGAGGGTTCGACCAAGACTTCTTGCCCAGAGTCTTGTCTCTTTTTCCTTTGAATTTGTTGGAACCACCACACTTCTTCCAAACCTGAGCCTCCAATGCTTGTATCGAATCTTGAACTCATATCCTTTCGACAATCCTAATCTCATGCGCCTCCAATGAACCAACCAAATCTTCCAATTTCATGGTATCAAGATTGTTGGATTCTTGAATAACTACGATAACGTGGTCTAAGTGAGAGGTCAATGTAGACATTACCTTCTTAACTATCATCTTATCAGTTAGAGTTTCACCATAACTCTTCATTAGATGAACGAAATTCTGCACCTTCGACACATAACCTACAATCTTTTCATCTTCTCTCATCTGTAGCAATTCATGATGTCGTTGCAAAGTCTGCAATTTGAGCACTTTGACTTTCTCACCTTCTTCATAGTATTTGACAAAAATATTCCATGCCTCCTTCGCCGATTCAGCATGAGAGATCTTATCAAAATTTATCGAATCTACCGTCGATTGAATGCAATGCGTGGCCTTGCAGTCTTTCTTCTTCGCCTTCTTGTGGGCACTCTCTAAGAATCGGTTGCATTCTCAACAAGCTCATAAACGCCATTAGTAACCATTTTTTGGGTTTCATGATAGCCGAAAAAGGATGACATTTGTTTTCTCCATCAAATCCAATTATTGTCGTCAAGAATTGGAAGAGAATTCAGAATGTCATTAGTATCATTCATCTTTGTAGTGATTGATTAACAACTCACGGTCCCGGAAACACGATCATCGATGTGTGATTCTTGAAAACACGATCAAGAATCTAATCGGAGCTCTAGATACCAATTTGTTAATGCGTGAGGTACTTTTAGTGAGGAGAGAAAGAGAGAGAATGAAAAATAAGGATTAATATTATTAAATTATGATTGTACAAACTGATTTATAAAATATGTCTATTTATATATAACTAACTTGTACAATAAGTAACAAACCATAAATAATAATTAACTTTCACACAACTTGGATTATATTATATCTCAACGGTCTCCAATAAAGGACGCATTTTTCCGCTCCATCCCGCACCGACTAGAAGAAGTTTTTTTTTTTTTTAAATGGATGTTTAGAACATTAATTTTAACTAATGTTTATGTTTGATTTCAGTATTGGAATACTTGAAATTAATTTAGAAATAAAAATTTAATTTAAATATGTATGATTACTTTTGAGAAGAGTTGGTTTTATCTTCATATTCGATTTGAGCTTAAAGTTAAAGACTAAAGCTTTTTATCCTAAATGTTATTTTACACTCAAGTTTATTATTTGATTATAGAAACATAAATTGTTTTTTCTCCAAATCAACTTTTGAAATCATGCAAAACCAAACACTAAGCACTACTTGATTATACCTGTATTATAGTCAAATAAAATATAATTTTACGTTTAATTTGTCTTTTACACAAGTTATTTTAACTTATAATGCAAGCAAACACTTGTATGAGTGTTTGAAGAAAACATATATACAAAAACTATTTTCATTTAACATTTTACGACTTATATTAAAAGACTTAAACCATAATTTCTTTTTAAATATTTCGTCAAGTCAATTTAATTGGTAGCTATGCAAAAATTCAACCACTTTCTGATAGCCAAGGTTCAGTATCTAAGCTCTCTATTTTCTCACCAACTATAAAAGCATGCACCTGGTCTCCAACTTGAACCCAACTACAACCAGGATTTTTCTTAGCTCCCCTTGATTTCATCAATTCCCTTACCTTATTTGCCTCATCCCATCTTCCAGCTTCAGCATACATGTTGGAAAGCAGAATATAGTAACCACAATGGTCAGGCTTCAACTTAAACAAATGCTCAGCAGCCCAATGCCCCAATTCAACATTTCCATAAATCCTGCAAGCTCCAAGCAGTGCACCCCATATGTTAGCATCAGGTTCAAAAGATATGTTTCTAATAAGGTTTGCAGCTTCTTCAATTTGTCCTGCTCTTCCAAGAATGTCGACCATACAAGCATAGTGCATATGTGTTGGCTCAATATTATGAACCTTCATTTTCTTGAAGTATTTATTCCCTTTCTCAATTAGACCTCCATGACTACATGCTGATAAAACCGCAATAAACGAAACTGAATCGTATTCTACACCATCGTCCTTCATTGCTTCAAAGAGGTTGATTGCAGTGTCCAATTCACCAAGCATACCATATCCCAGAATCATAGTATTCCATGAAGCGACATCCTTGTGTTGAATACGGTCAAAGATTTTAGTTGCAAGATCGATTCGGCCGCACTTGGTATACAAATCCAAAAGGGAATTTGCTGCAAAAAGATGAGTATGGAAGAGCTTTCTTACCAGATGCCCATGAATCTCCTTACCTTGCTTTATAGAAGAAAGATTTGCACAAGCTGATATGATACCAATGAACGAAACAATATCGGGCATCATGCCAGAGAGTCTCATTTCTGAAAACAAATTTAGAGACTCTGAGCTGTTAGTTGTTTGAGAATAACCTATAATTAGTATATTGTAAGAAACTTTATCCTTGACAGAAATATTGAAAACATTTCGAGCAAGACTTAAACGTCCGCACTTCGAATACATGTCTGTCAGAGCATTGGAGACAAACAAATCAAAGGTGCATCCGATCCGAATTACTCTGGTGTGAATTTCTTTTCCAACATTCAGAAAACCTAATCTTGCACATGCTGGAAGAACATTTGTGAAGGTCACATTGTTGGGGGTTTCGCCATGAGCTTGCATTCGCCTCACTAATTCTACAGCTGCAAAATGGTGTCTGTTCTGAGCAAAATTTGCAACCATAGCATTCCATGACACAATATTTCTCTCTCCCATTCTGTTAAATATAGTAGACGCTGTGCACGACAATCCCGACTTCGCATACATATCTATCAAAGAGTTGCCAATAAAAATATCAGACTCAATACCCATCCTTAAACTAAACCCATGGACTTCCATTCCCATCTTAAAAAGTCCTAATTCTCCTAATACAGGTAGCATACTAGAAATGGTGACAGGGTTTGGTCTCATTCCTGCATCAATCATCAACCTAAACGCATCCAAAGCATCCATATAGAATCCCCTAAAAGAAAAACTAGTAATAATAGCATTCCAAGAAACCTCATTTCTCTCATCCATTTCATCAAAAACTTTCATAGAAGCCTCCTCACTCCCACATTTCCCATAAACATCAACCAACGCATTTCCAACCTTTACATGACTCAACAAACCAACCTTCAAAGCATAACTATGCACAACTCTCGCCATAACCACATTCTCACTATCTGCGCACACCGGCAACACACTAACAACAGTAACCAAATCCGGTCTAATAACCGGAGCAGAACCAACCATCTCTTTGAAAAAACCAAGTGACTCCTCATAAAAACCCTGAACAGAACACAAACCAATAACAGTATTCCAAGAAACCTTATCCCTTTCAAACATTTCATCAAACACCTTCATCGCATCAACTAAAAAACCACAATTACCATACAGCATCAAAAGGGTATTTCCAACAAAAACATCCTTATCAAAACCAAACTTAAACACAACCCCATGAACCTCCCTACCCTTATCAATCTCCAAATAATCAGAACAGCCCTTTAAAACAAAAGGGTAGGTGTGATCATCAGGCCTAACACCAGAACGAACCATGGTGTTATAGATACTAAACCCATCAAAAATACCCGCAATGGAATAAGCACGGATGAGGGTGTTCCACAAGAAAGCAGTGCGGGAAAATGAAACAGCTTTTTGGAAGAGAAAAAGGGAATTTTTTGGGTGTCCAAAGGTAGCGTATTGGAGAATGAGAGAAGCGGAGATGGAGACACTGTGAGGGAGGAAAGCGTGGAGGATGGCAAAGGCATGGAGTTGCTTTGTGTGTGAAACGGTGTGGGAATGAGTGCAGAGTTGAAGAAGGTTTGGGTGAGTTTGAGTGTTGGAAGATGAAGAAAATGAAAAAGAAAAGAGAGTGTTATTGGTGAATTTGTGTTTGAGTTTGTTGAGAAGATGGAAATGGAATAGCATGGAACAATGTCGAGTTTGATGATTGTCTCTTTCGGTTGATGTAGCATAGTGTTTGAGTTTGACAATTTAGATTTCTCCTTAGAGAATCTATTCAGTTTTACATATAATTTATATTCTCAAAATTTAAATTTAAAATAAGATGATTAGTTAAAATAGAATTTTTTATTCGAATATCCCACATTTTCAAAAAAAAATCCTAAAATAATTTAGTTTTTAAAAAATTTCTCAAACTACCCCAATTTCAACAAAAAAAAATCCGTAAGGCATAGGCGCTAATTTTAAGTGGGGGCGTCAATTTGATTGACTACATCATATGGTGCTGCCAATACAATTGACGTCCATGTGTAATTTGAAAGAGGAGGCGCCAATTGGTCTGGCGTCTCAGTGCAATGTGAATTTTTTTTATAAATAGATGTGTTGTGTGATTCATTTTTCCATATTCCATTTCGTCATATTGCAAACATGTTTGGTGTTCGTCGTCACTATGAAAAAATGATTTATTTGAGAGATAAACTTATGATGTTGATGCTCTTCTGGAACATCTGTAGTTTCGATCAACTGAAGAGGGAGTTGGTTCGTTGGTTAGATGGAAAAATACCAGAAGGGAAAAAAATTAGAAGTATTGAGAGACTCGATAGTATATTTGGTTGGGTGCGAGTCAAAACTGATAAGGATGTTAGGGAAATGATGTTTGGACGAGATGACATCAGTTTGATTGTTGTAATCAGTTACAAATGTTCTGTTTTAAGTTTGCTTATGTTGTAGTGATGTTTGTTGTTAACCTTGTTGTAACAAAAAGATAGTGATATATAAAAATGCAAGGTTACAAAAAAATGAAAGGAGATACTAAATTATGATGCAGATGTTGCTCCTAGATTGGGATATTTGTTCTTATTGTGTCCTGGTTGACGACATATACTACATAATCTTATCATTTTATCAGTCGTATCCATTTCTGTTCTAATACGCGTGATGTTTGGCCGTCCTTTTTACTTTCTTCGCATCTCATCGTTGTGTCAAACTATGTCACCTTCATATGGAAAGTATTCCTCCATTGGTAGTATTGGGAAGCTTTTGTCATACACATTCATGACGGTAATGGTCTTGTAAACATCATATAGATGTCTATAAGCGTCCTGGCGAGTATGTGTGCATGCCGCAATGACATGGGAGCAAGGAATACGGAAGGCCTGGAACTTTCCACAATCGCACCAAATTCTGTTTAGTTTGACAGTATAGGATAAATTTGGTATCCCCTCATTGTGGTCCATTGCTTCCTGTACACTGAAATTTTGCCTATGACGGTAAAAGATTGTAATCGCGTGTGTGCTAGCTTTGATACTTTCCTCTTTCATCACTTTCATACAACATTCACGGAATATTTGACCTGACATTAACACAACACTCCATCTTTCACCTCTGGTTGCGAAGGTAGAAGCCAACCTAAAATAGATTATTCTGACCAAAGCGGTTATTGGTAGATTTCTAATGCCTTTGAATACGCCGTCCATGCATTCCACAAGGTTTGTTATCATGTGGCCCCATCGACAACCTTTGTCAAATACCCTTGTTCACTGCTCTACTGGTATGATATCCACCTATCTTCCTCCATCTGCATTAGACAATCTAATTTCATCACGGTAATGTTGAAATGACGGATGAGTTAGAGCATACCCTGCATTCACCACTTTTTTGCGAAGGTTCTTGTCTTTGATTGCACACATGAAGTTTTGTGCGATATGTCTAATGCAATAGACATGGGTAGAAAGAGGATCATGCCATCAGTTATCATGGTTATTGTAAGCACTCTCAATGGAAGCATGTCTATCTGAAATCAAACAAATATTGGCTTGTGAAGCGACATGTGTTCTGAGATGTCGAAGGAAGAAACCCCAACCACCAGCAGTTTCACCTTCAACCAGAGCAAAGGTAATGGGAAAGACATTATTGTTGTCGTCTTGTGCAACAGCCATAAGCAAAGTACCCTTGTATTTTTCGTATAACCATGTTCCATCAATTTGAATAATAGATTTGTAGAATGCAAAACCTTTGATGCACGGTTCAAACGCCCAAAAGAGGCGGTGAAAGATTTTATTTCCAGCAACACAGGTTCCGTCTGGCGTAAATGCTGGCAATGTCTCCATAATTGCAACAATTCATATTGAGTATGTTTTTAGTTCCCATAAAAACAGTGGCAATTCTTTGTATGAATCCTCCCAGTTGCCAAATACTTGTTCAACAGCCTTTATCCTCGCAATCCACGCTTTCTTGTAAGATGGAGTATAATTATATCTTGTGACGATATGAGATATTATTATACTCACCTTCATTGATGGGTCTTTGTTAACAAGCGGCAAAGTGTCTTGACATATCAATGCAACGCTTAATTTACGGTGATCTTGTTCAACATTAGTTGCAATGCAACTGTGAGGTGGGTCTATAGAAGCTATCTCCCCAGAGTTGCTTCTCTTTTTGTGAGACGCAGTCAACCAAAACTTGCAAAGGATTTTACGACATTCGATGACATACCTTCTCGAATCAGTGCCTTTCACTATGAAATCAGCAGAGTTATTCATGTGAAATTTTTTAATAGCTCGCACACATTCTTCTTTAGTGTGGAACCTGTCTCCCATTTTTAACGCACCCTTTGATCGTGGATACGGGTTATAAAAAACATTGTTGGATGTTTCTTCATCATGCAGATCCATGTTTGTCATATGTTAAGGCGAATTATATACATGACTTGGAGGTAATGGCGTTGGATGATCGTCATCTTCAATGTTGTTGTTCAACATATGATCGACATGTGTCTCAGTCTCTTCTTCTTCTTCATCAACGATGTTGACTTTTGCTTCTGCTTCTGGGTCGGCTTCATCTGAGTTTTCTGAATCAAATTCATCAACATCAACTTGATTAGTTATCTGAGATTGCTGAGATGGTATACTTGGTTAAAGAGTAATATATAACTCAATAGAGTTGTAACCAGAATGTTTGTGACTAACAAACATATATTCAACATCTTCATCGTCCCGTACCTTTAGCGGGAAAAATTTGCATTGACTGTTCTTGGAAAAAAAATTGAACTTTGATACGTGATTTGTGATACAAGACCAGATCCTATGCAAGATTCAATTTGTTTTTTCAAATGCAAGAAATATGAATTTCTCTTGATCGAAAGTCGGATAGTATCGGTGTTTCAAAAACAAAACTCGTTTAGATCACACTCATATGTCTCACCGTTGCAGTGAGCATTGATAGTATATTTTGGTGCAGATGACATTGTAATATTTTTTGTGCAAATGAAAAGTAATATTTTTTTGGGTGCAGATGAATTTGTGTTGATTGTAGGATGTAGATAGTAAGACACTTAAATAGACAAGTGATGTGGCAAGTAGAGCCGTCAATTTAGGGGGTCGGGGCCTAACTTTTAAGGCCCCAAAAATATAGGGGGCCCAAAATTCTAAAAATAAATGAGCCCCAAAATATATAGGCCCCCTAAACTAAAGGCCCATAAAATTCAAATAAAATCTTAAGGCCCCATCATTTTTTAATGTTCACTTTTTATAGAAAAAAAATTGACTTTTTAAAAAAAAAAAAAAATTATTATTTTATTTTCATAAAAATCATTTTTTTCAAAAAATATCAACTTTTTTATTTTAGGAAAAATTTGATTTTGTTTCAAATAAAATTAAACTTTTTTATTTAAAAAAATCGACTTAATTTTTTGGAAAAAATCGATTTTTTTTATTTTAGAAAAAACTTTGACTTTTTTTTCCTATTTCCGAAAAAAGTCAGTTTTTTTTTATTTTCGAAAAAATTCGGGGTTTTTTTCAAAAACAAATCACCTTTTTTTTTTTCAAAAAAATCGACTTTTTTTATATATAAAAAAAATTGAAATTTTTTTTCAAAAAAAATCATATTTTTTACTTTTAGGAAAAATCGACTTTTTTCTCGAAAAAAATCGATTGTTTATTTTCAAAATAAAATTGATATTCTTTTTCGAAAAAAATATTTTTTTCTTTTAAAAAAGAATTGACTTTTTTTTCGAAAAAAATTGATTTTTTTATTTTTAAAGAAAAACCGCCTTTCTCATTTAAAAAAATTAATCAGTTTTTTTTACGAAAAAAAATTATTTTTTTTTTTTGAAAAAAATATTTTTTTTTTCAAAAATATCAATTTTTTAAAAAAAAACTAAAAATTTTAATACTTTAAAAAAATCGATTATGTTTATTTTTTAAAAAAATTGTTTTTTTTTATTTTGAAAAAATAAGGTTTTTTTTTTAAAAAAAGTAGTTTTCAAAAATATTTATTTAAAAAAATAAAATATGTTGTTTCAAATAAATTATATTTTGAACCCCTCATTTAGGCCCTTTAAAAAACAAAAATATGAGGGGGCTTAAAAATAAGGGGCCAAAGAGTTATTGATTTAGTAGGGGGCCTAAAAAAATGGGGCCTAATTGTTAGGGTTTTATCATTTAGGGCTTTTTTGACCTCTCTACTTTTCACTCTCTATCCCCTTGTTTCATTTTGTACGATGTGATTTTGATGGACCTTGTAAACTAATCACGAGCCTAGGCAATGCATTGCTTTTATAATAAAAAGATATCATTAAAACAAATGAGTTGATGGACATTAGTGATGGTAAATTGAATATTTAAAAATAATTTCTATACAAAATCCTATCAATCTAAAATTAGACAAAATCCTATCAATCTAAAATTAGAATCCAAATAAGGATAAAGAATGAATTAATTTAAAACGAGAACCAATATGGAATTAATGCAGTCAGTCGAACGGGCATTCGAGACAACATGGACTCGGGAATGGATAGTTGACTTTGGTCAACTAGTTGACCAGAAAGTCAACCAATAACCTCAGTCAACCGTTTGTATCAAATCAGGGTTTCAATCCATCACAAGCTTCGAATCAATGGGTTAACCGGTGTGAATGTGAATGAATGAAGTATGAATATGCATAAATGGATTTCAAGTCGTAGGTCGAATGAAAAGTGAAAAAGGAGAAGGCATATTTTGGGGTACGACAACATGCCATGTTGCATAGGTATGAATCCTTTCTTGGAATCATGCATATTAAAGCGTCTCAGCACTTTGTCTATGTACGTACTCTGACTTAGGGCAAGCAGTTTTTGTGATCTATCTCTATAGATTCTGATTCCTAATATATAGGCTATTTCACCTAGGTCCTTCATAGAAAAGCATTTCCCCAACCAAGACTTTACTTGTTGCAGGGTAGGGACATCGTTTCCAATGAGTAATATGTCATCTACATATAATACCAGGAAAACGATCACGCTCCCACTAACCTTCTTGTAGACACAAGGCTCATCTTCATTCTTGATGAATCCATATTGTTTTACTGTTTCATCAAAATGAAGATTCCAGCTTCTGGAAGCCAGCTTCAATCCATAGATTGATCTTTGTAACTTACATATCTTTTGGGCTTCTTCTAGTATGTCAAATCCTTCAGGTTGTGTCATGTACACGTCCTCAAGAAGATTCCCATTAAGGAAAGCAGATTTGACATCCATCTGCCATATTTCATAATCATGATATGCAGCGATATCAAGTAAAATCTGAACAGATTTAAGCATTGCAACTGGTGAAAAGGTTTCATCATAGTCAACCCCATGAATTTGTTTATATCCTTTTACAACCAGTCTTGCCTTATGTTCCAGAAATGGAAATCAAGTACACCAATGTGTAGATCCTTCATCCTAGGTCACGACTATATGCATGGCTAAGTCTAATTCAACATACACAAGGAGAATCGAAGCAATTATCATTTGCACATGAAACTTTAAACAACCATAACTCATTCAATATTGCATGAAAAATCATGATTCAAAGCTCAGCATGATTAGGATAACAAGATCTACAATAATAACACAAGAAATTTGAGAAAAGAGAGATTCGATTTGGTGACCTCTTGAAGTGCAGATCTGGAATTTGCTTGATTCAGTCTTTGTAATGGCTTCAATGTTGCTCCAGAATGCTTGCATAAGTGATTGGAAGAGAGATCAAGGCTTAATTGTCCATGATTTTACCAGAACTTTGCATCACCATTGTTGCTTCCAAGCTTTGAGTATGCTTCCATGTGCCACGATTTGCTTTGGTTTCACATGCAAAATTGCTCAAGAACACTTCAAGACAATGAATCAAGCACTGGAAATGGATTAGATGTGAAGAAATTTGGAGAAATTTTGAGAGAGAATTTTGAGAGATTTTTCTAGATCTGAAAAAATGAATTGTTAATCTAAAAAACAGTTAGGGTTATGGTATATATATGTCATGCTAATCAAGCTTTAATCATGTTTAGCCAAATTATAATGGTAATTAGTAAAATGAGGTGCAAGTGCAATTTTGGTTTTTCACCTTATTTATGAAAATCATGAATGAACAGTACACGAATTTGTATTCATTTTCACTTAAAAATCCATTTTGGAGCCAATGGGGGTGGTGGAATGCTTAAACAATGCACCAAATTTAAACTCCAATTTTCCCTCCAAAAATGCAAGAATTTGCAAATGATTATGTGATGACAATTTGTGCAATGCAATGCATGTTTTGGAAACTAGAGGTCAAAATGAGAATTTAGCAAAAAGAACCACTTGAATTGGAGTTTTGGTTGAGAAGTTATGCCCATTTGAATCTCCATGTACACTTTGTCAAGTTTTGATCATATCTCCTTAACCACACATGAGAAATCCATGATCTTGGACTTTTTGGAAATGGGAGAGAAAGATATACAACTTTCATGTTCAACAAAGTTTCATTTGAAGCTTTCTTGATGATGTAATCTTGAGTTGAAAACCTTTCCATTTTTGGCAAATTCAGTTTACAGGTCACTTTCTATTTTTGGAAAGTTTTGACCTGACTTTAAATTCTTCAATGTTGATGTTTGAAATGTCAAATGATACTTGTTTGAACATGAATGAAGTATTTCCACTCACTTCCTACCTCCAAATCCAACAGTTGACTTTGCAGTTGACTTTTGTGGTTGATAGATGACTTGGTCATGCACAGATGATTTTGAGCCTCAACCTCTTGATGAAATGGCACCAAAATGAAACCCTAGCTTATACAAGCCCAATAAAATCATATGATGATCTCCACCTCATTAAAGACCTCATCTCCTTGAAAAATCCTGACTGGTATAATGCAACTGATTAGGGTTGACCAGAGGTCAAAACCCTAATCCCAAGGAATCTGGTCAGGAATAATGAACCATGATGATGATGGTGTACCATTTCAACCAAGATAATACTCAACCTCCTTGAGGAACCAAGAAACCTTAATTGAAGCACAAACCTCAAATGATTGATGGTCAACTTATGAGACCCTCAGGCTTGCATCCCTTAACCTCTCCATCTTCTGAGAAAGACCTAGGAGGATGACTTGCTTATTGTTTCCACATGATATGCAAAGATGTAATGCCTAATGTCCTACAAAATGAAATGCAATATGCTAAACTAGTCCCAAGAGAGGAGGGCAAATTTTGAGGTGTTACAATCAGTTATGAGATATCCATATATCTCAGGTAGGTGACGTATCCTGCTTGACCTATGTTGGTCTTGTTCGACTTGAGCAGGTTGCTCTTCCACAACTACTTGTGTTTCCTACTTTAATTCCTCCATAGGTGTATCAAAGCTTTGTGATTCTTGAATTTCTTCAAGCTCTACTTTCCTCCCATTGATTCCTTTGGAAATAAAATCCTTTTCTAGGAAAACTCCAGTTCAAGCGACAAACACTTTGCCCTCGGAAGGATTGTAGAAGTAATACCCTCTTGTTTCTTTAGGATACCCCACAAATAAGCATTTGTCAAATTTGGGCTCAAGCTTAGTTGAAATTTGTCGTTTCACATAAACTTCGCAACCCCAAATCTTCATGTAAGACATATGTGGTTTCTTACCACTTCATATCTCATATGGTGTCTTCTCAACCTTTTTGGATGGAACACGGTTAAGTGTGTAAGTTGCTGTCAATAGTGCATGTCCCCAAAAGGAGTTTGGAAGATCGGCGTGACTCATCATGGATCGGACCATGTCTAACAGAGTTTAATTTCTTCTCTCAGATACACCATTCCATTCGGGTGTTCTAGGAGGAGTAAGTTGAGATAGGATCCCACACTCTTTCAGATGGTCATCAAACTCTAGGCTTAAATACTCACCACCTCGATCTGATCGAAGAGTTTTAATATTCTTACCTAGTTGGTTTTGTACTTCATTCTTGAATTCCTTGAACTTTTCAAAGGACTCTGATTTGTGTTTCATTAAATACACATAACCATATCTACTAAAATCGTCAGTAAATGTGATGAAGTACTGAAAACCTTCTCTGGCTGGTATGTTCAGTGGTCCACATACATCAGTATGTATGAGGGCAAAAAAAATCATTAGCTCTTTCACCTTTTCCTGTGAATGGAGACTTTGTCATCTTTCCAATTAAACAAGATCTGCATGTCTCATATGATTCATAATCAAAGAGTCCAAGAGTCCATCTTTATGGAGTTTGGAAATGCGTTTCTCATTTATGTGGCCTAATTGACAATGCCAAAGGTAAGTTGGATTTAACTCATTAGGTTTCATCCTTTTAGTATTAATGTTATAAATAGGCATTTCAAGATCAAGGACATATAGTCCATTGTTCATTTGTGTAGTAGCATAGAATATATCATTCAAATAAATTGAGCAACAATTCTTCTTTATTATAACTGAAAAACCAAACTTGTCCAAACAAGAAACGGAAATAATATTCCTGCTAATTGCAGGTACATAATAACAGTTCTCTAACTGAATTATTAAACCACTAGGTAAAGTCAATACATAAGTTCCTACGGCTAAAGCAACAACCTTTGCTTCATTGCCAACTCGTAGGTCAACTTCATCTTTTGCCAAATCTCTACTCCTTTTTAGCCCCTGCACATTGGTACAAATGTGAGAACCTCGTCCAGTATCTAATACTCATGATGCAGAAGTAGATAAATTAATTTCAATAACAAAAATACCTGAAGTTGAAGTCTCTACTCCATTCTTCTTATCTTCCAGGTACTTTGGGCAGTTTCTCTTCCAGTGTCCGATCTTACCGCAATGGAAACAGGTGCCTTCCTTTGTTATGCCTCTACTAGGCTTCAAAGCAGCAACAGTGGGTTTGGGTTTGGCAACTTCCTTGCCTTTCCCTTTATCACCCTGCTTGATGGGTCTTTTGTTTTGTCTCTTCCCATTTCCGATCATCAGAATGAACTTCCCTTTTGACTTCAGATTCTGCTCAACAATTCTTAACATGGCTAGCAGTTCAGGGAGAGATTTGTCCATATCATTCATATTGAAATTTAGGACAAATTGACTGAATCTATCTGGCAACGATTGCAAGATCAAATCAGTCGCAAGTTCCTTTCCGAGGGGAAAACCCAACCTCTCAAGGTTTTCCACATACCCAATCATCTTGAGCACATGGAGACCTACAGGGGCTCCCTCACCTAACTTGCCTTGAAAAAGGGCTTTTGAAACTTCAAATCTTTCATGCCTTGCTTGCTCTTGATAGAGCATCTTCAGGTGTTCGATCATATCGAACGCTGCCATGTTCTCATGTTGCTTTTGCAACTCTGAGTTCATGGTAGCTAGCATGAGACAAGCAGTTTCATTGGCATCATCGACATGCTTATTATAAGCATCTTTTTCTGCCTTAGGTGCAGAACTAGGAGGTTCCTCTTCAGGAACATGTTTCTCCAAGACATACAACTTTCTATCATGTTTGAGGACAATCCTCAAATTTCGGTGCCAATCCAGAAAATTTGTCCCAGACAATTTTTCCTTGTCAAGGATTGATCGCAAAAATGTTGTTAGAGGTGTTTCTTGTCATGGTAATCTACATGAAAATAATGAAAATATAAGTATCAATAACATATTTAATTACGCCTTTAATTAAATATGCTCCCACTATTTTACTCAAAACAAATGACCCTCACCATTTGATTCGGAAAATCCTGTTGGAAGATTTTCTAGTGGGTCGAGATCCACATCCTTTGTTTTAAGTCCGCGTAGGCGGATTACATAAAACTAGGTTATTTAAGTAGAAACTCCTTCCAATTGTATCTAATACAACTCTCGAATATTTTAGTTGGGTGAATAACTCCTTATTCCAATCCATCACATGGATCATTTCCAACTCTTGCTTCTAAACATATATAATCTTATTATAATTTGTTTAGTTAAGTTTGACCCATTGTTTTAGCAATTGGATATTACAATTATCCCATCGCACCTTACTAATATAGAACATGCACCTCGCGTAGGCGAAACCTACATTATCCGATACTAGTCTTGATGAGTGCTAAAACTTGGAAAGCATAAACTTAATATTTAATTTGAGGGAATTTGCAATTATTCTGATCTCACCGGCTTATTTATCATATAAATCGTCTCTCACATGCATCAACATACATTCACATGCATCAACATACATAATGAATCAGTTATGGCCCCTAGCGCAATTGTTCTCCTAAGCCAATGAGAGAACCTAACCTATCCTAATAACGATCTAAGCTTCTCCAAGCAAGATCTTCAAGGTTGTCCTCCTTTGATATTGAATTCTTCTCTTTCTTCATAACATTACATTACATAAAAGAAACTTGCAGACCTCCAAAGATCAACATGTATGTAATCAAGTGGTCTATGTGTTCTTTGTTTTCCTTTATTGAACTTCACTCTACAAGATTTTCCAAGTACATTGGGTTCACAAAACTTTGGCTTTTCGACTTTTTCTCCACCAAGTAGATTTTGTTTCCCCAATTCGACCATACCCTTTTCACTGACATGACCCAATCTCATGTGCCAAATTTCTGTCCTTGGTAAAGGTTTTATGGATGCAACATCTGCAGAATCACTAACAACTTCAGTCTCAAGGGTATACAAGTCTTGTTTCTTCACGTCTCTTAAGACTTCCTTCGACCCCTTTATGACTTTTAGAATACTTTTCTCTCCTTGGAAAACATATCCTTTCTTGTCGAATTCACCAAGAGAAATCCAATTTCTCTTCAAATCAAGTACATACCTGACTTCAGTCAACAACCTCATTGACTCATCATGAAGCTTGAATCTCACAGACCTAACATCTGCAATCTTGCAAGCTTTATTATTTCCAAGAAATACAGATCCACCATCTTGATCATATAGTTCCTCGAACAAGTCTTTGTTCGAAGTCATGTGCCAAGTGCAACCCGAATCCATAATCCAATTTACTTGAGTCGCCGCTTGAAACCACAAGAACATTAGATGAGTTGAAATCATCTTGAACAATGGATACGTCGCCATTATCCTTACCTCCACGATCTTTCAGGCATTCAGGGTACACTTTTCTTGTATGACCCTCCTTATTATAGTGATAACATCGAATACCATATGCATCACCACTATAACACTTATGTTGACTTTTAGCCTTCTTCTTGTCAAACTTGTCATCTCTCTTTGGGAATTTTGCCTTAACCGACAAACCTTCACCAATTGAAGATGACTTGTGCTCCTTTCGTTTGTTTAAATATTAGAATACAATGATGAGTGAACTTCTTCAAGGGTCAGAGACCCTCTTCCATACAAAAGAGTTTCTTTGAAGTGAGCATGTGACTTTTCTTGTTTAAATTTTTAGAAGACATTTTAGAGTTTTCTTTATGAATACAACATTAAAATGCTTAATAATTTGTTGTACTATATTACTTTTATAATATTATTAAATTAACTATGCTTATCTTTTGACACCTATTCATTTATATATATATATATATATATATATATATATATATATATATATATATATATATATATATATATATATATATATATATATATATATATATATATATATATATATATATATATATAATTTAACGTGTCATGATAGAAAATAAAAGAAAATGGGTATAATAATAAATATGGCGGCAATGTGTTTTCTCAAGTTAAAAATTATAATTACTTTTATTTTTATTTTTATGTTAATATTGCCTTAATTTTTATTTTTCATGTTTAACATAAAAATAAATAAACTACGCTTTATTATTAAAATCATATATGGAATAAATAATCATAATTATAAAATTAGTTGACATAAATATTTTTCAATATTATTAATATAAAGTAAAAATAAAAATAATTATAATTTTTAAAAATTAACTACTAAAAAAAATCGTCAGAACATACAAAAATGCACCGGGTATTTTAGTTAAAATTCATATTTTTGTAATATTATCAACAACCAAAATGAAAACAATTATATTAAATTAATTATAATTTTTTAAAGTAACTCAAAAATTCAATAAAACTTATAATTCATACCTGAACAAATGTTATGTCACTAATTAATTTGTCCAATATATGTTTTTTAATATATTTAAAATTGAAATGAAAATAGTTATAATATAGAAATTAGTTTTTCAAAAATACAGACTATAATATGGTTTTCATAGGAAAAAAATAATTTTTCATATGTTAGTTTTATTAGACAAATTTTTGTCACTAAAAACACTTGGGGCCAAATAACTCATGGCCCCATAATTGTCATTGTCCAATAACTTATGACCATCCATTAAAACTAAGAGGTCGTTCAACCTAACAAATCATTATGATATCAGACCATTGAGGTAAGACAAAAATGTTCTACCTTCAGGTAGACTCAAAAAAGATTTTAGAACCTCCGAAATAAGTATATACATAGAAAAACACTTGATTTGAGTTGATCATTGAAGAAGAACTGTCGGATGAAAAATAAATTATAGTCTAACAATTGTCTATTTCGATAATGCCCTTATATTGGAAGATTCTAGGCCCCAAATCATTAGGAAAGTCCTATAAAAAACACTAAATGTCAAATCAAGATACATATATCTTATACAAAGAATATTTCTCAAATTCGAAAGAAACTTACTTGGACGTCAAAGTGTTTATATGTATCACTCTCATTAACGCGATAAACCACAAAAATACGATTTCCTAGACTTGACGACATCTTAGAGTTAATCTTAGAGTTAATCTTCTCTTTTCTGTTAGTTAGAGTTAATCTTCTCTTTTCTTTCTCCCTTTTGTATTAAGGTTGAGCACTTGTAAGATTCGCTTTAAATCCATCTTTGCTTATAAAAAAAAACAACAACTTAAATTTTATATTTATTCAATATATTTTAAAGATTAATTATAAACTTGAGAAAAAACATTGCCACCATATTTACCATTATATCATTTTTCCTTTATTTTTATCATGACACATCAAATTTTTAGAGGACATTTTATAATTCTCTTTATGAATGCAACATTAAAATGTTTAATTTAATAATAGAAATTTATTGTATTATATTAATTTTATAATATTATTAAATTAACCATGCTTATATTTTGACACCTATTCATTCTTATATATATTTTTGAATATTACCTTTATTTTTTTTTTATGTTTAACATAAAAATAAATAAATTATATTTTATTATTAAAATCATATATGAATAAATAATCATAACTATAAAATTAGTTGACATAAATATTTTTCAATATTATTAATATAAAAGTGAAAATAACAGTAATTATAATAAAGTAATTATAATATTTAAAAATTAGCTACTAAAAAAATCGTTGGAACATACAAAAATAAATGGGGTATTAGTAAATAAATAATTAGTTAAAATTCATATTTTTGTGATATTATCAACAACAAAATAAAAACAATTATATTAAATTAATTATAATTTTTTAAAGTAACTCAAAAATTCAATGAAACTTACGATTCATACCTGAGCAAATGTTATGTCGCTAATTAATTTGTCAAATATATGTTTTTTAATATATTTAAAATTGAAATGAAAATAGTTATAATATAGAAATTTGTTTTCTAAACATACAGATTATAATATGGTTTTCATGTAGTATTCATAAAAAAAATATTTTATCATTAAAATTTATTAAAACTAATATTTTTTTTGTAAAATCATCGAAAGGAAATGAAAACAAATTATAATTTACAAACTAATTTTTTTATATGTTAGTTTTATTACGTTGATTTTTAAGAAAATGAGTCATTTAACAAATCGTTAGAACATATTTTAATATATTAGACAAATATTTGTCACTAAAAACACTTGCAGCCAAATAACTCATGACCCTCTAACACTCATTTTCAACTCATGCCCCTCTAACACTCATTCTCTAACAACTCAATACCATTCATTAAAACTTCTAAGAGGTCGTTCAACCTGATAAACCATTATGATGTCGGACCATTAAGGCAAGGCAAAAAATATTCTACCTTTAGTTATAGACTCAAGAAAGATTTTAGGACCTCTAGAATAAGTATAAATCTATCATAAAAAAAACATTTGAGCAGATACCTCAAGGAGGATCGTCAGATGAAAAAATAAATTATAATCTAACAATTATCCATTTTGATAATGACTTTATATTGGAAGAGTCTAGGCCCTAAAAATACTAGAAAAACCCTATAAAAAATAGTAAATGTCAAATCAAGATACACATATCTTATACAAAAAATATTTCTCACATCCGATAGAAACTTACTTATACGTCGAAGTGTTTACATGTACCACTCTCGTTAAGGCGATAAACCACAAAAAAAATGCGATTTTCTAGACTTGCCGACATCTCATCAACTTCAAAACTACGTAAACTATTATTTAGAGTTAGTCTTTTCTTTTCTTTCTCTCTTTTGTATTAGGATTGAGTACATGTTGGATTCGCTTTAATATCATCTTTGCTTATAAAAAAATTTATATTTTATATTTATTCGACATATTTTAAAGAAAAAGTGAGAATAGTTGTGATATATAAATTATATTTTTCTATAAAAATCATACATGATACATAGATGTATTTTTTTTAAATACATTAAAATATTTTAGTAAATATTTGGCATAATATTAAATAATATAAGATGCATATGTATTTACTACTGATAATTATATGAAAAAATACTAGAAAATTATTTTAGATTGAGACATTAAAAATATATTGAACAAATATTTATCACATATAAGTATAACAAACACAAGACAAATAATTTTGAATAGTACATAAAAAAAAAGCGTGAGACGAATATTTGTTATTAAATAAAATTTTAATCAAAAATATGGAACAATAAATTTTTCATCAATAAATATATAAGAAAAGAAATTATTTGAATTTGAAAAATATAAAAAAATGAAAATATATTTATCATAAATACATAAAAAAAACACTAATACATAAAAGAAACATAAAAATAATATTTTAATAAAAAATTAAATTCATTTTAAATTTGTAAAATTTATTCTAGACAATTTGGTGCATGTATTCAATAACCAAAATATGATAATTATAACTATTTAATAGTTGAAAGTCTCTAATTAGTATTTTATAAAGAATAAATTTGTATCATATATAATGTTTAGTTTAACTATGCTCAATTAATCTTTAAGTTAGATTTTAATTAACTAAACATATTATTTATTATATATTTTATGAATTTAATTAAAATATATAGATAATATGAAAAGATTTTACACAGGAAGAAAGGTTGGATGTTTGAAAGAATTTAACTTCTATTTGAATCATCTATAAAATAATACAACAAATAATGATGATAAATTGACATTGTAAATTTTTTAATAAATAATAATTAATCATACATTTTATTAACATTTATACAATAATATTATTTATAACTAGTGACAACAAAAATAGTAAGTTTATGTTCAGTACAAAATATTTCAGGTCGATTAAATACATTATTAATATATCTTTATTCAAATAATATCTTAGGATTAGAAAATTTTCTTTCCCTTCCATTTATGGTCTTTTTAGTTTTATCACTAGATAATACAATTTTCTTTCCCTTCCCTTTCCTTCAACCTAGCAGCAGCCGCTACTCTAATTCAAGCACGCCGCTGGTTGGTAACGTCATTTTTCATTACTTCTTCACTATTTCTTCATGTTTCTCTGTCTATTTTTATTTTATTTTTTAAATTCTTCATTATATCGGATGCGTAACTCCGTTACGGCAACTACACGCGCCGTGTCGTTCTCGTGAAATGCATCTGGCATCACTGTACACCGCCGCGATCGCGCCACCATTGGCCGCGATTCAGTACCTAGCTAGGTTTATTTCATAGAAAAATTATATATATGCAATTCTTACTGTTCTGAAGTTAAGTTCCATAGATTCCCTCTTACTTCTTCTTAGGCGATTTAGTACCTAGCTAGGTTTCAGATTATGATAAACTTGCTGTTCTGCTTTGGCTTCTTATCCCTCTGAGTAATGTTGATTCTAATTTGTTAACAGCAGAGTTTGGCACATTTCTGTTTACTGTTTATTTTTGTTCAATTCTTTGATATCATATAGATTATTCTCTCAGCATCAATTATTCTTGGTTGATGCAAATCTCCATTTTGGAGGGAGCTGAAATTTACTTTTGGAGGGAGAGGGATTTTGATCCCTTTCCTTCCACTCCCATCCCCTCTTAAGAATTAAACCAAATAACTAAAACTTTAAATAATCCCTCCATTCCCCTCCAACCCAACACACCCTTAGAGTTAGACTCCATCATCCTCAATTTTTGTAGACATTTTCTACAAACAGTATAGTAGACTAATGGAGGATACGAATTAACAAGATATACAACAAAATAAGATTTCACAATTGTGAAGAAAGACCCCACATAAACAGAATCAGATTCGCCAAGATGTAGAGACTACCGATGGGTGAAGAGAACCAGAGTGACTGAGATGTTGAGATCCAAAACTATGGCCTCGATGGAGATGCCGGAACCGTCTTGTTGAACACACGTATTGGATAGTGTTGGAGGAGTATCCTCAACCTCAAAAATATTGGTATGCTTTTGGGATATTTATTGGGGAAGTATCTGAGATATGGATACTACATGGATATTTTCCTTTTCTAGAATATCCTGGCTTCGTAGGTTGTGATCTAGGTAGTTAATAGCGGCGCAGAATCTGGTTACGAGCGCTCCTAGGGTTTTCGGGGGTCGCGGCTTGCAGTGGATTATGAGCCGCTATATTGTTTTTTACTTGAAAAGTCAAAATTTCCCCTTAAAATTAAAGCATTTTAAAGGTAATTTGGGCTTTCTGCTTACCTTTGAGTTGCAAACTGTTTTAACCTAGCTGTTCACCCCACTGCGCCGTTCGTTTTGTTCAAGGCTTCAAGAAGCATGTCGTTCCCTCTGCTTCATCCTCCTTCAACCTTCATCTTCCCTCTGCTAGCATCTTTCTTTTTCTTCTTTCTTCACTCATTTCTTTTCCTTCTTTTTTTCCCCTCTGTTTATTTCTTGAATTCATTCCTTCTTTTTTACTCTGTTTTGTCTTGATATTTGTTAATCCTATTCCCTTTTTAATTCTTTTTATTTTCTTCATCTGTTTTTAGTCTCATAGGAACATCATCTACTACTTTTTTGCTCATGTAATGTTTTGAATAAAACTTGTTAATGTTGATCAAGTGTTTTGATTAAGACTTGTGAGTTTTTGGAGGAGCAAGATTTCATATTACTGTCCCGTCCTTGTGTGCCAATTGTTTGTGAGTACCTGTGTGTAAAAGACTCAGATTTATAGGTGGGGATTTATGAACCACAAAAGTGTATGATTCTATGTTGTTGACTCCAATGCGACTGCTATTGTGTTTGATAGCGGCTTTGCAGAGCGGACTTTGCGTTTACTGCAGCGCACTCTGCAGGCTAGTTGCCTCCAGCAGTCACGACGTTTGCGATTGCAAATGGCTGTTGATTGCGGCCTTCTTGTATTGTTGAAGCCACAATTAGGTTAGGCATTTAAAAACTCTAAATTTCCTCCCTAATTTATCTTTCAGCTTCTTTTTAAGGGTATTTAGGTAATTTTATATTTTAAGTGATCTCTCTGTTCCCAAAGACTCCTGCAAAACCTTCTCCTGTGAAACCTTTTAGATTTAAACTTGTAGATTTGGCATGATGGAGTAGTTAGGATTTATTTAATATATGACATGATATGTGGTATTTAAAACTAAGCATTTTACTATTTTAAATTTTTAATATTTATATAATAACTATGACAATACTTGAACTTTGTAAATAAGCATTGGTTTGTGATATTGTATGAATGTGTAGATTTAATCTGATTGGTTTTTCTATTTAAGTACCGTGTCAGTTACAGTCTCAAACTATTTTACTTGGTAAGGTTTGACCTTACTTGGTAAGGTTTGACCACAAGAGTCTTCTTATGAAGGCAAAATCTTTGGATGTTTAACATCCTTGGCTATGTTTCTGATGTAGCCAGGCTTCAAATATATCCCGAGTTGAAGTAATCTTAAGTCGTTAGAGACATTTTGTGAATTTGCCTTTCTTTTCGAACGTAGATTTGTTACTTAAGATTAGTCTTTTATTTATATAAACTGATCTGTAGTCGGGCTTTGAATAAGCAATATAATTAAGTTTTCATATTTAGATCCACTCAACTGCCATATAGTTAGGTCAACTTATCAACTCAAGTTATGAACAATGATATGGCTTTTTAAATTGATACCGGCACTTCGGAAATTTTTGTTCTCATTTGTTTTTCTTTAGACAACTATTCCAACAAATCGTTAGTTGCCGTTCAGCGATTACAGATCACCTTTTTAGAAGATTAGGGTATGTTTTTGGTCGTCGAGACCTTTGCGGTAGTTTGGTGTGTGACTGGACAATAGAACTGTTTTGAATGTCCACCAAACAAAATCATGCTCAATACAGAGTATTCCTAGTTAAAGTATTGAGATGTCCCATGGGAACTTCCGGTTGAGGGCTTGTATGTATTACTGAATTATGTGACCTGATCACTATATCAATGACTTTGATAATTATAGTATATACTTAGAGCAATGTTTGGTCTAGTCTGTAATCATATAGAAGTCAACTATTTTTCTAAAAATGTACTATTTTGCTTTGTCTTCTGTGTTTTTGTATATTTATGTAAATGTAAATGCAAACATTATTTGTACGCATTCCCATATCTACTGTAAATTTAATACTGAATATGGCCTACACTCATTTCCTTCCATTCTTTCTTATGTTACTTTTAGTCGATATATGTAGTTAAGTATAAACACTGTTTTTCTGAGGTACCATTTGTGTATAGCCTCCATTATTTAAAAAATGGTTTTTGTGATGTCTTCAGAATGATTGTACTTAGTATTCTAAATTTCAGTTGTATGATGTTTTAAAATTTTCCTCTACTTGCAGTCTATTGCAAGACCGATGAGTATATTTTACTTGGCTTTTTATTTGGAAATGACGATTCTTATTAGGTCCAACTATCAGCAACATACAAAAGTATAAGCTTTTTAGAGAGGTTATTTCATATTTTTTTACAGAAATTATATTTAATTTGTTTTAATAAAATGAGGTATTATTAGCACTGTCTGAAAAAGGACAAGGGGGGTTCAAAACTGGGATAACTAACAAAACACTGCGGGTGGGAGACACAGCTTGGTTGAGGAAAAAAAACTCATTCAACGTTTGGCATGGGGACTGATCTAGTGCTATGCTCTTCAACAATCTCAAATGGGATTTTTGAAGGGAAACACTTCGGAAGTTTGCCTTCCATTTAGAAAAGGGAACCCTAAAGACCCACTTTTAGAAACTGGTTGTGTAACCTGATTTGTTTGTTTTCCGTTAGCATGATTCCCACGATTCTGACATGAAACTGATTCTTCATCCATTGTGTCAATATTGCTTTGTTTGGTATTGAATTGTGATTCACATTGGACATCCACACAATTCTAATTTGTGTGGTGTATCGTGCTTTTGTCGCTAATAGTGTTAAAGTGTAATGAATGAATCTAATGATGATGATTGAAAACTTGAAGAGTTTGTCAAGCATAAGCACATAGTTTTTCATGATATGTAATATAAGAAGAATGCTAGCAACACACTCTCTCACGCTTTTTAACAAACTTTATTTCACTGGTTAAAATTGATATTGGTCCCACCAAATTTGTATGAGACCCTAATGATTTGGTGGAACCCATATGAGTTTAACTAGTAAAAGAGAGCGTGTTCCTTGCACTCCACTAAATAATAATTACAACAATTTTGTTCTCTGTAAATTGATGAAATGCCTTTTACCAAAAATAAATAATAACGAAATGCCAACGCCTTTGGTAGTGCATGTAATTTTATCTTCAAATGCTTGCATATACATTTGGAAGTTGACAGTTATTTGAAATTCAAAATGGTCATATGTGTATAGTTTTGTAACATGACATGCATTTGCGTTCATTTTTGTTTAAATCTCTAATTTCTCTTGCCAAAAGAAACTTGTATAAAATTCCATTTATTTTCTGCAATGATCCATAACTTCTAAATTTCAGCTATGACCATAACTTTATACCTATTTCTGTCGGTAGGGTTTTCATATTTAAAGTTTTCTCCATCTGAGTTGATTGATCTCTATTTATTAATGAGACCGAGTTTAAATCCCTATTGTACTGCCCTTCTTTTTCGGTACTCAAAATCCTGTGACACTTTTATGCTTGTTTGTTCATCTTGGTGCGCAAGAACCAAAAGTATCATAATGCATTGTGTGGATTTTCAGGGATGCATTCAAAAGTATACAAGACTCGTAGCTCAACTGCTATAGACCGAGGAAAGTACATAGTTTGGACAAGTGAAATGGACAATTGCCTCACTCATGTGCTTATGGAGCAGGTGGAAAAGGGGAATAAAGTGGATAACATCTTAAAGCCTGCAGCATTTGCAGCTGCACTGAAAGCATTAAATGAAAAGTTTGGTATGCATATGACAAAAGGGCACATAAAAAATCGGCTGAAGACATGGAGGAAACAGTTTGGGGTTTTGAAGGAGCTCCTTGCCCATAAGGGGTTTGTTTGGAATAAGACACAAAAGATAGTTGTTGCCAATGATTCAGTTTGGAATGACTACATCAAGGTAATATATTTACGTGTGGTGTATGCACCCGATTAATTTTGTTTTATGCTTGTTGTCTGATAAGTAATATTCTTATGTTACCTGCAGGAGCACCCTGATGCCAAGATTTTCCGAGCAAAGTCCATTGAAAACTATGATAAATTATGTATTATTCTTGGAAATGAACAATCAATTGCAAGATTTTCCGACAATGTTACAGAAATTGATGTAAACTTCACAGTTGATGACGAGGAGCAAGATCCTGTCATCTTGTCTGAAACACAAACTGATGGAAACCTGACTAAGCACCTCAGGTGGACAGAGGAAATGGATCACTGGCTTGGAAAGATTCTCGTAGATCAAGTGAGGAAAGGGCTTAAAATAGATAATGTTTTCCAGACAGAAGCATATGACAAAGCTGTTTCCGCCATGAATGCAAAATTTGGGCATCATTTAACAAAATTTAACATTAAGAATCGTCTTAAAACATGGAAGAAACAATATGAAATAGCAAAGGAAATTCTGTGTCATGCTGGATTTAAATGGGACGAAACAAAGAAAATGATCATTGCAAATGATTCTACATGGATTGACTACATCCGGGTATGTTTTTACCTATCTTACCTTAAGAACTGTTGCATACCAATGGTTTATGAATTATATATCTTCCGACCAAACATAAAGTCATTTGAATGGTTTATTCCCCTCTTATTTCTTTTGGAAGATGGAAAAACCTTTATGCAATAGTAAAATAATTCTTCTCTATATTCTTTTCAAAAGTCATCATCAATTGTTCTCGCAAACGAATTTAATTTGGAATGACATGTGACATAAAGTATCTTTGCCTATTTTGGTCATTTGTCTGTAATTTTCTTTCTTTTTCTTCATGTTTTTTATTTTATGCAAAAGGGTTAAACTACATTAGTGCTTGCAGCTGGCACATAGTTGCTCTCTTGTATTTGTCTTAATAAAACCTCTGTTCCTATCATGTCAGACACATCCCGATGCAAGGACTTACCGTGCTAGAGTCCTGGAGAACTATGAGCAGTTCTGCACTATCTTTGGCCATTTTAACGAGCCTTTGAATCGTAATGACTCTGTGCCTTGTGATGAGCCTTTGGAGTTTGAAAGTGTCTGTCCAGTAAACTATGATAGCAATCTTAAAGATATAATGAAGCATATGAGGTGGACAAGTGATATGGACAGCTGCTTAAGTGAAATTCTCGTGCAGCAAATTAAACTTGGTAATAGAAGCAGATTTGACCACAAACTAAAACCTGCTGCATTGGAAGCTGCCGTGCTAGCTATTAATGAAAAGTTTAAGCTTTATATGTTGAAAGATCATATTAAAAACCGTCTTAAAACCTGGAAGAAACAGTATGATATCCTGAAAGAACTTCTGGGCCAGAGTGGTTTTGAATGGGATGAGAACCGAAAAATGGTCATTGCAGATGACTCCATATGGAATGAATATATTAAGGTGCATATTATGGATTACTTTAAATTTCTGTCTGGCATTTGTTGTAGCTTGATGTATTATTTTCGAGTTTATATAAGTACATTTTCTGGAGCAGATAAATCCTGATGCTCGGATTCTCAAAGGACGGGTTATCAGAAACTATCAGGAACTGTGCATAATCATTGGTCACATTGACCCACCAGGTATGATCACTACTCGTGCTAACATGGGTATGACTACAGATGATAATGTTATGGAAGCTCAAGAGACAAATTACCATGGAACTGACAATACAACGGAAAAAGGAAAGAGTGTAACATGGACAGATGAAATGGATCTTTGCTTGACAGAGCTGCTATTCAAGCAAGTGATGTTGGGAAACAAGCTTGAGAAAAATTTCAAGACCTCAGCTTACATAGCTACTCTAGCAGTTTTAAATGAGAGATTTGACCTGAATTTAACTATAGAAAACATTAAAAGCCGGTTGAGAACATGGAAGAAACAGTATGACCTTATGAAGGAGATGCTTTCTCGAGGGGGATTTGAGTGGGATGAGAGACGGAAGATGGTTGTTGCAACTGACTCAACATGGAATGAATACATTAAGGTAGTTATTCAGTCATCCTTCATATTCATTTTAGTTTCAGAAGTAATTATGGTTACATTTATTAGTTTCAGAAGCAGTACCATATGTTAGTATATATATATATATGTGTTCCTATATGTTCCTATATATATATATATGACTAATCATATGTAATCATAGGTGTTCCTATATGTGTTCCTATATCTTCCTGACTGATTATGTAAGTAAATCTGTATGTGTTCCTATATAATCCTGATTAGTTTTTGGCATGCGTTTTCTCAGAACCATCGTGATGCTACGCATCTGCGAGGTAAACGGATAGAAAACTACAATGAATTAGGTTTGATTGTTGGCAATGAGGAAGCTAGTGGAAATTGGTCGGAAGACACTGAGATGTTTGATGTAAACATTGCTCCCAACTTTATAGAGGATGCTGATGCTGATGCTGATGCTGATGTAGATCTTACCCCTAACTTTGAAGAGCAAGAAGGTGTAAATCTCACTCCTCATTTTGAAGAGGATGCGGATGTAAATCTCACTCCTCACTTTGAAGAGCATGCTGAAACTCCAACATTGATGTTAGTTACTGAAGAGGAAATGAGCCATGATGATGCAAGTGACGAAGTGCAGGGTTCTTCTGAGCAAACAGGGGTAAGGCCTTCATCATCACATTCAAAGCAACCATCGAAGCGGAGACGCACCGATGATGTCATACTACACATGATGAGTCTTATGGCTGCTGATATCGGACGGATAGCTGATGCATTGACAGAAAGTAACAGAACATTGTGCTTGGAGGAAGTGGTTGAAAAGGTGCAAAATATTCCTGATTTTGACGATGATCTAATTATTGAAGCTTGTGAATATTTATGTTTCGATGAGAAGAGAGGATTGATGTTTTTGAAATTAGAAGAGAGATTGAGAAAAAAGTGGTTGTTGAAACGTTTGCGTGGTGGTTAATGTAGTTAAAAAGATAATTGTATTCTTTCATATTGACATTTGTTGCATCCCTAATTCAGGCTGTTTCATTCTATATAGAAACCAAAACTGTTTGAAAAGGGGAAACATTTGTGTAAAGACAAGCTGTTTCAGCACCTGATTCCTTGTATATTATCTTTTAAAGTGAATAAAAACACGTTTTGTACTTGCTTTAGGGTGAAGGAAAAAACATGTCATTTCAGAATTTGAAGAGACTTAGATTAATTCCGAACAGAACCATAGGTGTATATTTGTTTGTTTTACTTGAAATCTACACAAAGGTTTGTATTTCCTTAATAATGGCAAATGGTGAATAACTAGTTTATTTGCTGTGTGCACAATTTTATCATAAGTTATGCAAATAAAGAATGAACCAAAAGACGAGGATAATATTATGTGTTCAAAGATTATATAATTGTAGCAAAAATGCTCCGGTATCTTTTATCTTATTATTTTTTTTTAACAAATTAGTCATTTATTTATTTTTTGTTTACGTCCATTTATCTTGCATTAATTCTTCTTTTATTCTACTGTTCTTAAGGGTGAGTTACATATTCTATGTCGATTCAAGTTTTCCTTTAATTTTAGAGTTCACAATTAGGGTTTGTGTTAACGAAGGGAAAAGAGACAAGACATATATTAGGTCTTCAAGTTTTCCTTTAATTTTAGAGTTCACAATTAGGGTTTGTGTTAACGAAGGGAAAAGAGACAAGACATACATTAGGACTGCCCTGCAAAAGTCGCCTTAAAATTTCAATATGTCCCATAAAAAATGAGTGCGGATCAGCAAGCACTGTACCTCTTAACCTAAAAATGACAAAAAAATAGGGGTGTTTACTATGCAGTATGAGCAGTTTTAACGCTAAAAATCATCTGAATTGTAAAGGAAAATAGTATGCGGTTCAATTTGGTTCAATTACCTTTTAGATATAAAACCAAACTAAATCAGACCAAATCGACGCGATTTGATTTGGTTCGCTTGATTCGTTTTTTTACACGATTTTTATTGAGACATACATACAAATTTAAAGAATAACATAACTTTGAGTTTAGTCATTAATAAATGACCAAAAACGATAAAACTCATTATATTTGGATAAAAATTTCCCATTAAATATACAAAAATCAGATTAGACAAAAGTGAATTAAAAACAAAAAATAGTAGCATAAAACAATATCGAAAATATTATAATGAAACAGAAAAAACAGAGGAGAAGAGAGATTAGAAAAGATAAAAAAGAAAAAACATAAGAGATGCGAGATTAGAGAAGAAATGTGTGATAAAAACGTAATTGGAAGAGAGAGCGGTAACATAAAAATGAGAAGATGAAAAAGAAAGAACATAAGAAAGGAGAGATTAGAGAAGAAGATGCAAGATGTACATGGTAAAGAAGATGGGAAGAAGACCCGATATTGCTAGAAGAGATTTGAGAAGGATGAAACTGAAACCTTAAGTATAAGTAAGATAAAATCTATCGTAATCGTAAGGTTAAGACATAACAGGTTTATGTTTTGGGTTGGATGTGAGATAAGTGAAATTTAAGTTGTGACATACTACAATTTGGTTTGGTTTTTAAAATATAAATCACATATCGAACTAAATCGTGCGGTTTTGTTAAAAAATGGTCCAAACACATCCGAATCAAATGCAATTTTTTGCAGTTTTGGTTTGGCTCGGTTCAATCTGCAGGTTTCTATTGGATCGGTTCGGTTTTGAACACCCTTACAAAAAATATATATAAATGCCCACGCCCGCAAAAGCTCGCAAGAAATGGGACTGACATATTAGAGGGTGCAGACCTAAAACCTTGGTTTGCACAACAAAAAAGTGTGAGCAAAATAGCCATGCTCGAAGGGCCGAACCTGTTTTTCCTCCCCTTAATGTAGAGGCCTAAAATAAATTAGGGTGTTCTCGTTACATCCTATATACTTCTCACAAATCTTGTGAAGTTTGAAAATATCTCTATTCAGAAGTTATTTTTCAAACGCACACATTATACTCAATTGTTCATTCGACCTCACTTAGTAAAAACTAAATAAATGTGTCCATAACGTAATATTGAGACACCATATTCAGACAATAACTTCAAGAGTGTTTATTATTATAACACGACTTAGCCTTCCTTCCCAAATTCAGTAAATTTTAAAAATCTCCAAAACACCATAAACTTTCTTTGGCTATTCTCACACATTCATCCATTTTTTTATCACTCTCACCCCTTACTTCAACGTCTTTCACTCTCACATTGCATTCTATTATCTTCATTCCAATCATTTCTCGCATTTTGTTGCTGGATTTGACGAATAAGCGGTAACACTCTTTACCTCCATTATCTTCATTGTTTCATTATATTGTTTCATTATATGTGGTTAGTAACATTCCTTTTTCTCCTTTTTAGTTTTAATTTAGTAAATTTATCTTCATTGCATTTCTTATAAAGTTGTTTTTTTAGATTTGGGATTTTGTTCTCAGGCTTATGGGTTACACGTATCTGGATGATAACTCCTGGAGACACTCTCTGAATAATATCTTTATGACCATGACAATTGTATTTGTGAGTGGAATATTCTCTTAGGAAGATTTTGTATGATGTTAAGACTAGGTAGCTTAGATCTTTGTGTATTTGGATCTTATAATCTTTGTCTAAATGTGTATCATCATCATAGAACATGTAAGACTAGATTACATAAGCCATCACATGCCCAAAATATGAAATTTTCACAAACAATCATGCATGGATCGATACACCCTTTGTATGGGTCGATACATACTGAGTGGAATTTCAAAGAATTTGGATCTGTCTCAAATGGGTCGATACAAAGGATAAATGGATTGATACATTCTGCAAATGGGTCAGCTCATTCTTCGTTGAATCAACTCAATCTGAATGGTGTTTTCAAAGATTTGCTAGTACCTTGAATGTATCAATACATTAAAGTATTGGGTCATACATTGAGCGAATGAGTCGACTCTCCCGTATTTGGAGTCGACTAATCCTGAAACGTTTTTATCTCAAATTGGCTACTTCCTGCAATATATTGATTCTATTTTGCTTTGTATCGACTCATTCAACTGATGTATTGACTCATTCCACTTTAGAGTCAATACATTTTGTCCCATATTTTAAAATTGCATTTTGGCTAAAAAACTGTTTTACTCATTTCTTTTCTACACTCATACATACATATAAATACTCATTCATGCATATTTTCTAAATAATTGAAACCTGAAAGATACAAAGAATTCTCATCATCTTCAACCTCTATTGACACATTCATCAACTACACATAATTATTTTTGATTGTTTGTTGGCAAGAAAAGATTGATAAGGTCTAATTTCGTTTTGTGTAATCAAATTGGATTGACGTTTTCTTTGGGGGATTCAAGGATAAAACCTTTAGAGGTTTTAATCCAAGATCAAGGGTTGATTTGGAGGTTTTTGCGCAAGTCTTGTCAACTTGTGCGAATGCTTTGAAGAACGGGGGTTCTTGCAAATGAGTAGCGGTAACTGGAGGATCAATTGAAAGGCTTGGGACAAGATTTCGCAATTTGGATTCAGCCTGGTGAAAGCTTTGAAGAACGGAAGGTTCAACCAAAGGAGTAGCGGTAATCGAAAGATCATATTGGAGATCTTGTGTGACTTGATCTTGCTAAGATCAAGGGTAGAGAAGGAGCTAGGATCAACATCAAACATATGGTTTGAGGTTTGAATTTGTACTACTTCTCTTGTAAACTGATATTACAAAGGTTAATTATAATACCTCAATTCAATTTCAAATTAAGGGAAGACGTACCTATAGTGAGGACAATTGGGGAACTGCCTAAAAAAATCTTGGTGTTCTCTCTCTCAATTTCTTTTTAGATTTTAATCATACTTAGTGTGTAATTTGAATTGTTGAAAATTCTGGTTGTGTTGAAGTGTTTAAAACTGTTTGTGTAAAACCATTGCAATTTATTTGTTGTAACTTCAACACAAAGAGAATAAAGTTTGGTGTATTGCACACCACATGTTTGATAAAATTAATGCACACCAAGTGTTCTACAAAATTCCACAGTCAAGTTTTTATTTTACTTGCCATTAGAAATCGTTTATCTTAAGTGTGGTTTATATTCAAACCAACTATATTGAACTTTTTGATTGGATTTTCTCATTTTTAGTATACATATCAATGGCGAAAACTATCTTAA